>NC_089833.1:10140818-10282126 GCF_035046505.1 Tiliqua scincoides
CCAGAGAAACGATGACCCCGGGGTCATCAAAAATTTTGGTAGAAATAAATTATTTTCCCTAGGCACAATTTGGAGTAGCAGGAGCATTGCTTATTGTGTAAAGAAACCCTGGAGCATCAAGAAACTTCACTGGGAGAGGATTTATGCGATCCTGGAAAAATGGGTTTCAGGCCAGAAATGATGACCCCGGGGTCATCAAAAATTTTGGTGAAAAAATTTTTTTTTCCCTAGACACAGTTTGGTGTACCAGGAGCATTGCTTGTCACGCGAGGAAACCCTGGAGCATCAAGAAACTTGATTGGGAGAGGATTTATGTGATCCTTGAAAAATGGGTTTCAGGCCAGAAAAACGATGACCCCGGGGTCATCAAAAATTTTAGTGGAAAAAATTTATTTTCCCTAGGCACAATTTGGTGTAGCAGGAGCATTGCTTATTACGTAAAGAAACCGTGGAGCATCAAGAAACTTCACTGGGAGAGGATTTATGCGATCCTGGAAAAATTGGTTTCAGGCCAGAAAAACGATGACCCCGGGGTCATCAAAAATTTTGGTGGAAAAAAAATATTTTGCCTTGAAGCATTTTGGAGTAGCAGGAGCATTGCTTGTCACCCAAGGAAACCCTGGAGCATCAAGAAACTTGATTGGGAGAGGATTTGTGCGATCCTGGAAAAATGGATTTCAGGCCAGAAAAACGATGACCCCGGGGTCATCAAAAATTTTGGTGGAAAAAAAATATTTTCCCTAGGCACAATTTGGATTAGCAGGAGCATTGCTTATTACGTAAAGAAACCCTGGAGCATCAAGAAACTTCACTGGGAGAGGATTTATTTGATCCTTGAAAAATGGGTTTCAGGCCAGAAAAACGATGACCCCGGGGTCATCAAAAATTTTGGTGGAAAAAAAATATTTTGCCTAGAAAAATTTTGGAGTAGCAGGAGCATTGCTTGTCACTCAAGGAAACTCTGGAGCATCAAGAAACTTGATTGGGAGAGGATATGTGCGATCCTTGAAAAATGGGTTTCAGGCCAGAAAAACGATGACCCCGGGGTCATCAAAAATTTTGGTGGAAAAAAATTATTTTCCCTAGGCACAATTTGGTGTAGCAGGAGCATTGCTTATTACGTAAAGAAACCCTGGAGCATCAAGAAACTTCACTGGGAGAGGATTTATGCGATCCTGGAAAAATGGGTTTCAGGCCAGAAAAACGATGACCCCGGGGTCATCAAAAATTTTGGTGGAAAAATTTTTTTTTCCCTAGACACATTTTGGTATAGCAGGAGCATTGCTGGTCACCCGAGGAAACACTGGAGCATCAAGAAAGTTGATTGGGAGAGGATTTGTGCGATCCTGGAAAAATGGGTTTCAGGCCAGAAAAACGATGACCCCGGGGTCATCAAAAATTTTGGTGGAAAAAAAATATTATGACTAGAAACATTTTGGTGTAGCAGGAGCATTTCTTGTCACCCAAGGAAAACCTGGAGCATCAAGAAACTTGATTGGGAGAGGATTTGTGCGATCCTGGAAAAATGGGTTTCAGGCCAGAAAAACGATGACCCCGGGGTCATCAAAAATTTTGGTGGAAAAATTATTTTCCCTAGACACAGTTTGGTGTAGCAGGAGCATTGCTTGTCACCCGAGGAAACCCTGGAGCATCAAGAAACTTGATTGGGAGAGGATTTGTGCGATCCTGGAAAAATGGATTTCAGGCCAGAAAAACGATGACCCCGGGGTCATCAAAAATTTTTGTGGAAAAAAAATATTATGACTAGAAACATTTTGGTGTAGCAGGAGCATTTCTTGTCACCCAAGGAAAACCTGGAGCATCAAGAAACTTGATTGGGAGTGGATTTGTGCAATCCTGGAAAAATGGGTTTTAGGCCAGAAAAACGATGACCCCGGGGTCATCAAAAATTTTGGTGGAAAAATTTTTTTTTCCCTAGACACAGCTTGGTGTACCAGGAGCATTTCTTGTCACCCAAGGAAACCCTGGAGCATCAAGAAACTTGATTGGGGGAGGATTTGTGCGATCCTGGCAAAATGGATTTCAGGCCAGAAAAACGATGACCCCGGGGTCATCAAAAATTTTGGTGGAAAAAAAATATTTTGCCTAGAAACATTTTGGAGTAGCAGGAGCATTGCTTGTCAACCAAGGTAACTCTGGAGCATCAAGAAAGTTGATTGGGAGTGGATTTGTGCTATCCTGGAAAATTGGGTTTCAGGCCAGGAAAACGATGACCCCGGGGTCATCAAAAATTTTGGTGGAAAAAAAATATTATGCCTAGAAATATTTTGGTGTAGCAGGAGCATTGCTTGTAACCTAAGGAAACTCTGGAGCATCCAGAAAATTGACTGGGAGAGGATTTGTGCGATCCTGGAAAATGGGTTTCAGGCCAGGAAAACGATGACCCCGGGGTCATCAATAATTTTGGTGGAAAAAAAATATTTTCCCTAGACACAATTTGGTGTAGCAGGAGCATTGCTTATTACGTAAAGAAACCCTGGAGCATCAAGAAACTACACTGGGAGAGGATTTATGCGATCCTGGAAAAATGGGTTTCAGACCAGAAAAACGATGACCCCGGGGTCATCAAAAATTTTGGTGGAAAAAAAATATTTCCCCTAGGCACAATTTGGTGAAGCAGGAGCATTGCTTGTTACCTAAAGAAACCCTAGAGCATCAAAAAACTTGATTGGGAGAGGATTTTTGCGATCCTGGAAAAATGGGTTTCAGGCCAGAAAAACGATGACCCCGGGGTCATCAAAAATGTTGGTGGGAAAAAAATATTTTGCGATGAAACTTTTTGGTGTAGCAGGAGCATTGCTTGTCAGCTAATGAAACCCTGGAGCATCAAGAAACTTGACTGGGAGAAGATTTGTGCGACCCTGGAAAAAAGTGTTTCAGGCCAGAAAAACGATGACCCCGGGGTCATCAAAAATTTTAGGTGGAAAAAAAATATTTTCCCTAGGCACAGTTTGGGGTAGGAGGAGCATTGCTTGTCACCCAAGGAAACTCTGGAGCATAAAGAAACTTGATTGGGAGAGGATTTGTGCAATCCTTGAAAAATGGGTTTCAGGCCAGAAAAACGATGACCCCGGGGTCATCAAAAATTTTAGGTGGAAAAAAAATATTTTGCCTATAAACATTTTGGTATAGCAGGAGCATTGCTTGTCACCTAAGGAAACCCTGGAGCATCAAGAAACTTGACTGGGAGAAGATTTGTGCGATCCTGGAAAAATGGGTTTCAGGCCAGAAAAACGATGACCCCGGGGTCATCAAAAATTTTGTAGGAAAAAAAAATTTCCCTAGGCACAGTTTGGTGTAGCAGGAGAATTGCTTGTCAGCCATGAAAACTCTGGAGCATCAAGAAACTTGATTGTGAGTGGATTTGTTTGATCCTGGATAATTGGGTTTCAGGCCAGAAGAACGATGACCCCGGGGTCATCATAAATTTTGGTGGAAAAAAAATATTTTGCGATGAATCTTTTTCGTGTAGCAGGAACATTGCTTGTCAACTAACGAAACGCTGGAGCAACAAGAAACTTGACTGGGAGAGGATTTGTGTGATCCTGGAAAAATGTCCTTCAGTCCAGAAAAACGATGACTCCGGGGTCATCAAAAATTTTGGTGGAAAAATAATATTTTCCCTAGGCACAATTTGGTGAAGCAGGAGCATTGCTTGTTACCTAAAGAAACCCTAGAGCATCAAGAAACTTGATTGGGAGAGGATTTTTGCGATCCTGGAAAAATGGGTTTCAGGCCAGAAAAACGATGACCCCGGGGTCATTAAAAATTTTGGAGGAAAAAAAATATTTTCCCTAGGCACAGTTTGGTGTAGCAGGAGCATTGCTTGTCACCCATGAAAACCCTGGAACATCAAGAAACTTAATAGGCAGAAGATTTGTGCGATCCTGGCAAAATGGGTTTCCGGCCAGAAAAACGATGACCCCGGGGTCATCAAGAATTTTGGTGAAAAAAAAAATATTTTGCGTTGAAACATTTTGGTGTAGCAGGAGCATTGCTTGTCACCCAAGGAAACCCTGGAGCATGAAGAAACTTGATTGGGAGAGGATTTGTGCGATCCTGGAAAAATGGGTTTCAGTCCAGAAAAACGATGATCCCGGGGTCATCAAAAATTTTGGTGAAAAAAAAATATTTTCCCTAGGCACAATTTGGTGAAGCAGGAGCATTGCTTGTTACCTAAAGAAACGCTGGAGCATCAAGAAACTTTATTGCGAGAGGATTTGTGCAATACTTGAAAAATGGGTTTCAGGCCAGAAAAACGATGACCCCGGGGATCATTAAAAATTTAAGGTGGAAAAAAAATGTTTTGCCTAGAAAAAATTTGGTGAAGCAGGAGCATTGCTTGTCACCTAAGGAAACCCTGGAGCATCAAAAAACTTGATTGGGAGAGGATTTGTGCGATCCTTGAAATATGGGTTTCAGGCCAGAAAAACGATGACCCCGGGGTCATCAAAAATTTTGGAGGAAAAAAAATATTTTCCCTAGGCACAATTTGGTGAAGCAGGAGCATTGCTTGATACCTAAAGAAACCCTGGAGCATCAAGAAACTTGATTGGGAGTGGATTTGTGCGATCCTGGAAAAATGGATTTCAGGCCAGAAAAACGATGACCCCGGGGTCATCAAAAATTTTGGTGGAAAAATTTTTTTTTCCCTAGACACAGTTTGGTGTAGCAGGAGCATTGCTTGTCACCCGACGAAACCCTGGAGCATCAAGAAAGTTGATTGGGAGAGGATTTGTGCGATCCTGGAAAAATGGATTTCAGGCCAGAATAACGATGACCCTGGGGTCATCCAAAATTTTTGTGGAAAAAAATGTTTTTCCCTAGACACAGTTTGGTGTAGCAGGAGCATTGCTTGTCACCCAAGGAAACCATGGAGCATCAAGAAACTTGATTGGGAGAGGATTTGTGCGATCCTGGAAAAATGGATTTCAGGCCAGAAAAACGATGACCCCGGGGTCATCAAAAATTTTTGTGGAAAAAAAATATTTGCCTAGAAACATTTTGGTGTAGCAGGAGCATTGCTTGTCACCCAAGGAAACTCTGGAGCATCAAAAAACTTGATTGGGAGAGGATATGTGCGATCCTGGAAAAATGGGTTTCAGGCCAGAAAAACGATGACCTAAAAAATTTTAGTGGAAAAAAATTATTTTCCCTAGGCACAATTTGGTGTAGCAGGAGCATTGCTTATTACGTAAGGAAACCCTGGAGCAACAAGAAACTTCACTGGGAGAGGATTTATGCGATCCTGGAAAAATGGGTTTCAGGCCAGAAAAACGATGACCCAGGGGTCATCAAAAATTTTGGTGGAAAAAAAATATTTTCCCTAGGCACAATTTGGTGTAGCAGGAGCATTGCTTATTACTTAAAGAAACCCTGGAGCATCAAGAAACTTCACTGGGAGAGGATTTATGTGATCCTTGAAAAATTGGTTTCAGGCCAGAAAAACGATGACCCTGGGGTCATCAAAAATTTTGGTGGAAAAAAATTATTGATGACCCCGGGGTCATCAAAAATTTTGGTGGAAAAAAATTATTTTCCCTAGGAACAATTTGGTGTAGCAGGAGCATTGCTTATTACGTAAAGAAACCCTGGAGCATCAAGAAACTACACTGGGAGAGGATTTATGCGATCCTGGAAAAATGGGTTTCAGGCCAGAAAAACGATGACCCCGGGGTCATCAAAAATTTTTGTGGAAAAAAAATATTATGACTAGAAACATTTTGGTGTAGCAGGAGCATATCTTGTCACCCAAGGAAACCCTGGAGCATCAAGAAACTTGATTGGGAGTGGATTTGTGCAATCCTGGAAAAATGGGTTTCAGGCCAGAAAAACGATGACCCCGGGGTCATCAAAAATTTTGGTGGAAAAAATTTTTTTTCCCTAGACACAGTTTGGTGTAGCAGGAGCATTGCTTGTCACCCAAGGAAACCCTGGAGCATCAAGAAAGTTGATTGGGAGAGGATTTGTGCGATCCTGGAAAAATGGATTTCAGGCCAGAAAAACGATGACCCCGGCCGGGGTCATCAAAAATTTTGGTGGAAAAAAAATATTTTGCCTAAAAAATTTTGGAGTAGCAGGAGCATTGCTTGTCAACCAAGGTAACTCTGGAGCATCAAGAAACTTGATTGGGAGTGGATTTGTGCTATCCTGGAAAATTGAGTTTCAGGCCAGGAAAACGATGACCCCGGGGTCATCAAAAATTTTGGTGGAAAAAAAATATTATGCCTAGAAATATTTTGGTGTAGCAGGAGCATTGCTTATAACCCAAGGAAACTCTGGAGCATCCAGAAAATTGACTGGGAGAGGATTAGTGCGATCCTGGAAAAATGGGTTTCAAGCCAGGAAAACGATGACCCCGGGGTCATCAAAAATTTTAGTGGAAAAAATTAATTTTCCCTAGGCACAATTTGGTGTAGCAGGAGCATTGCTTATTACGTAAAGAAACCGTGGAGCATCAAGAAACTTCACTGGGAGAGGATTTATGCGATCCTGGAAAAATTGGTTTCAGGCCAGAAAAACGATGACCCCGGGGTCATCAAAAATTTTGGTGGAAAAAAAATATTTTGCCTTGAAGCATTTTGGAGTAGCAGGAGCATTGCTTGTCACCCAAGGAAACCCTGGAGCATCAAGAAACTTGATTGGGAGAGGATTTATGTGATCCTTGAAAAATGGGTTTCAGGCCAGAAAACCGATGACCCCGGGGTCATCAAAAATTTTGGTGGAAAAAAAATATTTTCCCTAGGCACAATTTGGATTAGCAGGAGCATTGCTTATTACGTAAAGAAACCCTGGAGCATCAAGAAACTTCACTGGGAGAGGATTTATTTGATCCTTGAAAAATGGGTTTCAGGCCAGAAAAACGATGACCCCGGGGTCATCAAAAATTTTGGTGGAAAAAAAATATTTTGCCTAGAAAAATTTTGGAGTAGCAGGAGCATTGCTTGTCACTCAAGGAAACTCTGGAGCATCAAGAAACTTGATTGGGAGAGGATATGTGCGATCCTTGAAAAATGGGTTTCAGGCCAGAAAAACGATGACCCCGGGGTCATCAAAAATTTTGGTGGAAAATAAATATTATGACTAGAAACATTTTGGTGTAGCAGGAGCATTTCTTGTCACCCAAGGAAAACCTGGAGCATCAAGAAACTTGATTGGGAGAGGATTTGTGCGATCCTGGAAAAATGGGTTTCAGGCCAGAAAAACGATGACCCCGGGGTCATCAAAAATTTTTGTGGAAAAAAAATATTATGACTAGAAACATTTTGGTGTAGCAGGAGCATTTCTTGTCACCCAAGGAAAACCTGGAGCATCAAGAAACTTGATTGGGAGTGGATTTGTGCAATCCTGGAAAAATGGGTTTTAGGCCAGAAAAACGATGACCCCGGGGTCATCAAAAATTTTGGTGGAAAAATTTTTTTTTCCCTAGACACAGCTTGGTGTACCAGGAGCATTTCTTGTCACCCAAGGAAACCCTGGAGCATCAAGAAACTTGATTGGGGGAGGATTTGTGGGATCCTGGCAAAATGGATTTCAGGCCAGAAAAACGATGACCCCGGGGTCATCAAAAATTTTGGTGGAAAAATTATTTTCCCTAGACACAGTTTGGTGTAGCAGGAGCATTGCTTGTCACCCGAGGAAACCCTGGAGCATCAAGAAACTTGATTGGGAGAGGATTTGTGCGATCCTGGAAAAATGGATTTCAGGCCAGAAAAACGATGACCCCGGGGTCATCAAAAATTTTTGTGGAAAAAAAATATTATGACTAGAAACATTTTGGTGTAGCAGGAGCATTTCTTGTCACCCAAGGAAAACCTGGAGCATCAAGAAACTTGATTGGGAGTGGATTTGTGCAATCCTGGAAAAATGGGTTTTAGGCCAGAAAAACGATGACCCCGGGGTCATCAAAAATTTTGGTGGAAAAATTTTTTTTTCCCTAGACACAGCTTGGTGTACCAGGAGCATTTCTTGTCACCCAAGGAAACCCTGGAGCATCAAGAAACTTGATTGGGGGAGGATTTGTGCGATCCTGGCAAAATGGATTTCAGGCCAGAAAAACGATGACCCCGGGGTCATCAAAAATTTTGGTGGAAAAAAAATATTTTGCCTAGAAACATTTTGGAGTAGCAGGAGTATTGCTTGTCAACCAAGGTAACTCTGGAGCATCAAGAAAGTTGATTGGGAGTGGATTTGTGCTATCCTGGAAAATTGGGTTTCAGGCCAGGAAAACGATGACCCCAGGGTCATCAAAAATTTTGGTGGAAAAAAAATATTATGCCTAGAAATATTTTGGTGTAGCAGGAGCATTGCTTGTAACCTAAGGAAACTCTGGAGCATCCAGAAAATTGACTGGGAGAGGATTTGTGCGATCCTGGAAAATGGGTTTCAGGCCAGGAAAACGATGACCCCGGGGTCATCAATAATTTTGGTGGAAAAAAAATATTTTCCCTAGACACAATTTGGTGTAGCAGGAGCATTGCTTATTACGTAAAGAAACCCTGGAGCATCAAGAAACTACACTGGGAGAGGATTTATGCGATCCTGGAAAAATGGGTTTCAGGCCAGAAAAACGATGACCCCGGGGTCATCAAAAATTTTTGTGGAAAAAAAATATTATGACTAGAAACATTTTGGTGTAGCAGGAGCATATCTTGTCACCCAAGGAAACCCTGGAGCATCAAGAAACTTGATTGGGAGTGGATTTGTGCAATCCTGGAAAAATGGGTTTCAGGCCAGAAAAACGATGACCCCGGGGTCATCAAAAATTTTGGTGGAAAAAAAATATTTTGCCTAAAAAATTTTGGAGTAGCAGGAGCATTGCTTGTCAACCAAGGTAACTCTGGAGCATCAAGAAACTTGATTGGGAGTGGATTTGTGCTATCCTGGAAAATTGAGTTTCAGGCCAGGAAAACGATGACCCCGGGGTCATCAAAAATTTTGGTGGAAAAAAAATATTATGCCTAGAAATATTTTGGTGTAGCAGGAGCATTGCTTATAACCCAAGGAAACTCTGGAGCATCCAGAAAATTGACTGGGAGAGGATTAGTGCGATCCTGGAAAAATGGGTTTCAAGCCAGGAAAACGATGACCCCGGGGTCATCAAAAATTTTAGTGGAAAAAAAATATTTTCCCTAGGCACAATTTTTTGTAGCAGGAGCATTGCTTATTATGTAAAGAAACCCTGGAGCATCAAGAAACTTCACTGGGAGAGGATTTATCTGATGCTTGAAAAATGGGTTTCATGCCAGAGAAACGATGACCCCGGGGTCATCAAAAATTTTGGTAGAAATAAATTATTTTCCCTAGGCACAATTTGGAGTAGCAGGAGCATTGCTTATTACGTAAAGAAACCGTGGAGCATCAAGAAACTTCACTGGGAGAGGATTTATGCGATCCTGGAAAAATTGGTTTCAGGCCAGAAAAACGATGACCCCGGGGTCATCAAAAATTTTGGTGGAAAAAAAATATTTTGCCTTGAAGCATTTTGGAGTAGCAGGAGCATTGCTTGTCACCCAAGGAAACCCTGGAGCATGAAGAAACTTGATTGGGAGAGGATTTGTGCGATCCTGGAAAAATGGATTTCAGGCCAGAAAAACGATGACCCCGGGGTCATCAAAAATTTTGGTGGAAAAAAAATATTTTCCCTAGGCACAATTTGGATTAGCAGGAGCATTGCTTATTACGTAAAGAAACCCTGGAGCATCAAGAAACTTCACTGGGAGAGGATTTATTTGATCCTTGAAAAATGGGTTTCAGGCCAGAAAAACGATGACCCCGGGGTCATCAAAAATTTTGGTGGAAAAAAAATATTTTGCCTAGAAAAATTTTGGAGTAGCAGGAGAATTGCTTGTCACTCAAGGAAACTCTGGAGCATCAAGAAACTTGATTGGGAGAGGATATGTGCGATCCTTGAAAAATGGGTTTCAGGCCAGAAAAACGATGACCCCGGGGTCATCAAAAATTTTGGTGGAACAAAATTATTTTCCCTAGGCACAATTTGGTGTAGCAGGAGCATTGCTTATTACGTAAAGAAACCCTGGAGCATCAAGAAACTTCACTGGGAGAGGATTTATGCGATCCTGGAAAAATGGGTTTCAGGCCAGAAAAACGATGACCCCGGGGTCATCAAAAATTTTGGTGGAAAAAAAATATTTTCCCTAGGCACAATTTGGTGTAGCAGGAGCATTGCTTATTACTTAAAGAAACCCTGGAGCATCAAGAAACTTCACTGGGAGAGGATTTATTTGATCCTTGAAAAATGGGTTTCAGGCGAGAAAAACGATGACTCCGGGGTCATCAAAAATTTTGGTGGAAAAAAATTATTTTCCCTAGGCCAAATTTGGTGTAGCTGGAGCATTGCTTATTACGTAAAGAAACCCTGGAGCATCAAGAAACTTCACTGGGAGAGGATTTATGCGATCCTGGAAAAATGGGTTTCAGGCCAGAAAAACGATGACCCCGGGGTCATCAAAATTTTGGTGGAAAAAAAATATTTTCCCTAGGCACAATTTGGTGTAGCAGGAGCATTGCTTATTACGTAAAGAAACCCTGGAGCATCAAGAATCTTCACTGGGAGAGGATTTATGCGATCCTGGAAAAATGGGTTTCAGGCCAGAAAAACGATGACCCCGGGATCATCAAAAATTTTGGTGGAAAAATTTTTTTTCCCTAGACACATTTTGGTACAGCAGGAGCATTGCTTGTCACCCGAGGAAACCCTGGAGCATCAAGAAAGTTGATTGTGAGAGGATTTGTGCGATCCTGGAAAAATCGATTTCAGGCCAGAATAACGATGACCCCGGGGTCATGAAAAATTTTGGTGGAAAAAAATTATTTTCCCTAGGCACAATTTGGTGTAGCAGGAGCATTGCTTATTACGTAAAGAAACCCTGGAGCATCAAGAAACTTCACTGGGAGAGGATTTGTGCGATCCTGGAAAAAAGGATTTCAGGCCAGAAAAACGATGACCCCGGGGTCATCAAAAATTTTGGTGGAAAAAAAATATTTTGCCTAGAAACATTTTGGAGTAGCAGGAGCATTGCTTGTCAACTAAGGAAACTCTGGAGCATCTAGAAACTTGATTGGGAGAGGATATGTGCGATCCTTGAAAAATGGGTTTCAGGCCAGAAAAACGATGCCCCCGGGGTCATCAAAAATTTTGGTGGAAAAAAATTATTTTCCCTAGGCACAATTTGGTGTAGCAGGAGCATTGCTTATTACGTAAAGAAACCCTGGAGCATCAAGAAACTTCAATGGGAGAGGATTTATGCGATCCTGGAAAAATGGGTTTTAGGCCAGAAAAACGATGACCCCGGGGTCATCAAAAATTTTGGTGGAAAAAAAATATTTTGCCTAGAAAAATTTTGGAGTAGCAGGAGCATTGCTTGTCACCCAAGGAAACCCTGGAGCATGAAGAAAGTTGATTGGGAGAGGATTTGTGCGATCCTGGAAAAATGGATTTCAGGCCAGAAAAACGATGACCCCGGGGTCATCAAAAATTTTGGTGGAAAAAAAATATTTTGCCTAGAAAAATTTTGGAGTAGCAGGAGCATTGCTTGTCACTCAAGGAAACTCTGGAGCATCAAGAAACTTGATTGGGAGAGGATATGTGCGATCCTTGAAAAATGGGTTTCAGGCCAGAAAAACGATGACCCCGGGGTCATCAAAAATTTTGGTGGAAAAAAATTATTTTCCCTAGGCCCAATTTGGTGTAGCTGGAGCATTGCTTATTACGTAAAGAAACCCTGGAGCATCAAGAAACTTCACTGGGAGAGGATTTATGCGATCCTGGAAAAATGGGTTTCAGGCCAGAAAAACGATGACCCCGGGATCATCAAAAATTTTGGTGGAAAAATTTTTTTTCCCTAGACACATTTTGGTACAGCAGGAGCATTGCTTGTCACCCGAGGAAACCCTGGAGCTTCAAGAAAGTTGATTGGGAGAGGATTTGTGCGATCCTGGAAAAATGGGTTTCAGGCCAGAAAAACGATGACCCCGGGGTCATCAAAAATTTTGGTGGAAAAATTTTTTTTTCCCTAGACACAGTTTGGTGTAGCAGGAGCATTGCTTGTCACCCGAGGAAACCCTGGAGCATCAAGAAAGTTGATTGGGAGAGGATTTGTGCGATCCTGGAAAAATGGGTTTCAGGCCAGAAAAACGATGACCCCGAGATCATCAAAAATTTTGGTGGAAAAATTTTTTTTCCCTAGACACATTTTGGTACAGCAGGAGCATTGCTTGTCACCCGAGGAAACCCTGGAGCATCAAGAAACTTGATTGGGAGAGGATTTGTGCGATCCTGGAAAAATGGATTTCAGGCCAGAATAACGATGACCCCGGGGTCATGAAAAATTTTTGTGGAAAAAAAATATTTGCCTAGAAACATTTTGGTGTAGCAGGAGCATTGCTTGTCACCCAAGGAAACTCTGGAGCATCAAAAAACTTGATTGGGAGAGGATATGTGCGATCCTGGAAACTTCACTGGGAGAGGATTTATGCGATCCTGGAAAAATGGGTTCATTTGATTGGGAGAGGATATGTGCGATTCTTGATAAATGGGTTTCAGGCCAGAAAAACGATGACCCCGGGGTCATGAAAAATTTTGGTGGAAAAAAATTATTTTCCCTAGGCACAATTTGGTGTAGCAGGAGCATTGCTTATTACGTAAAGAAATCCTGGAGCAACAAGAAACTTCACTGGGAGAGGATTTATGCGATCCTGGAAAAATGGGTTTCAGGCCAGAAAAAAGATGACCCCGGGGTCATCAAAAATTTTGGTGGAAAAAAATATTTTGCCTAGAAACATTTTGGATTAGCAGGAGCATTGCTTGTCAACCAAGGAAACTCTGGAGCATCAAGAAACTTGATTGGGAGAGGATATGTGCGAGCCTTCAAAAATGGGTTTCAGGCCAGAAAAACGATGACTCCGGGGTCATCAAAAATTTTGGTGGAAAAAAATTATTTTCCCTAGGCACAATTTGGTGTAGCAGGAGCATTACTTATTACGTAAAGAAATCCTGGAGCATCAAGAAACTTCACTGGGAGAGGATTTATGCGATCCTGGAAAAATGGGTTTCAGGCCAGAAAAACGATGACCCCGGGGTCATCAAAAATTTTGGTGGAAAAAAAATATTTTCCCTAGGCACAATTTGGTGTAGCAGGAGCATTGCTTATTACTTAAAGAAACCCTGGAGCATCAAGAAACTTCACTGGGAGAGGATTTATTTGATCCTTGAAAAATGGGTTTCAGGCGAGAAAAACGATGACTCCGGGGTCATCAAAAATTTTGGTGGAAAAAAATTATTTTCCCTAGGCCAAATTTGGTGTAGCTGGAGCATTGCTTATTACGTAAAGAAACCCTGGAGCATCAAGAAACTTCACTGGGAGAGGATTTATGCGATCCTGGAAAAATGGGTTTCAGGCCAGAAAAACGATGACCCCGGGGTCATCAAAATTTTGGTGGAAAAAAAATATTTTCCCTAGGCACAATTTGGTGTAGCAGGAGCATTGCTTATTACGTAAAGAAACCCTGGAGCATCAAGAATCTTCACTGGGAGAGGATTTATGCGATCCTGGAAAAATGGGTTTCAGGCCAGAAAAACGATGACCCCGGGATCATCAAAAATTTTGGTGGAAAAATTTTTTTTCCCTAGACACATTTTGGTACAGCAGGAGCATTGCTTGTCACCCGAGGAAACCCTGGAGCATCAAGAAAGTTGATTGTGAGAGGATTTGTGCGATCCTGGAAAAATCGATTTCAGGCCAGAATAACGATGACCCCGGGGTCATGAAAAATTTTGGTGGAAAAAAATTATTTTCCCTAGGCACAATTTGGTGTAGCAGGAGCATTGCTTATTACGTAAAGAAACCCTGGAGCATCAAGAAACTTCACTGGGAGAGGATTTGTGCGATCCTGGAAAAAAGGATTTCAGGCCAGAAAAACGATGACCCCGGGGTCATCAAAAATTTTGGTGGAAAAAAAATATTTTTCCTAGGCACAATTTGGTTTAGCAGGAGCATTGCTTATTACGTAAAGAAACCCTGGAGCATCAAGAAACTTCACTGGGAGAGGATTTATTTGATCCTTGAAAAATGGGTTTCAGGCGAGAAAAACGATGACTCCGGGGTCATCAAAAATTTTGGTGGAAAAAAATTATTTTCCCTAGGCCAAATTTGGTGTAGCTGGAGCATTGCTTATTACGTAAAGAAACCCTGGAGCATCAAGAAACTTCACTGGGAGAGGATTTATGCGATCCTGGAAAAATGGGTTTCAGGCCAGAAAAACGATGACCCCGGGGTCATCAAAAATTTTGGTGGAAAAAAAATATTTTCCCTAGGCACAATTTGGTGTAGCAGGAGCATTGCTTATTACGTAAAGAAACCCTGGAGCATCAAGAATCTTCACTGGGAGAGGATTTATGCGATCCTGGAAAAATGGGTTTCAGGCCAGAAAAACGATGACCCCGGGATCATCAAAAATTTTGGTGGAAAAAAAATATTTTCCCTAGGCACAATTTGGTGTAGCAGGAGCATTGCTTATTACTTAAAGAAACCCTGGAGCATCAAGAAACTTGATTGGGGGAGGATTTTTGCGATCCTGGAAAAATGGATTTCAGGCCAGAAAAACGATGACCCCGGGGTCATCAAAAATTTTGGTGGAAAAATTTTTTTTCCCTAGGCACAATTTGGTGTAGCAGGAGCATTGCTTATTACGTAAAGAAACCCTGGAGCATCAAGAATCTTCACTGGGAGAGGATTTATGCGATCCTGGAAAAATGGGTTTCAGGCCAGAAAAACGATGACCCCGGGATCATCAAAAATTTTGGTGGAAAAATTTTTTTTCCCTAGACACATTTTGGTACAGCAGGAGCATTGCTTGTCACCCGAGGAAACCCTGGAGCATCAAGAATGTTGATTGGGAGAGGATTTGTGCGATCCTGGAAAAATGGGTTTCAGGCCAGAAAAACGATGACCCCAGGGTCATCAAAAATTTTGGTGGAAAAATTTTTTTTTCCCTAGACACAGTTTGGTGTAGCAGGAGCATTACTTGTCACCCGAGGAAACCCTGGAGCATCAAGAAAGTTGATTGGGAGAGGATTTGTGCGATCCTGGAAAATTGGATTTCAGGCCAGAATAACGATGACCCCAGGGTCATCAAAAATTTTGGTGGAAAATTTTTTTTTTCCCTAGACACAGTTTGGTGTAGCAGGAGCATTGCTTGTCATCCGAGGAAATCCTGGAGCATCAAGAAAGTTGATTGGGAGAGGATTTGTGCGATCCTGGAAAAATGGATTTCAGGCCAGAATAACGATGACCCCGGGGTCATGAAAAATTTTTGTGGAAAAAAATATTTGCCTAGAAACATTTTGGTGTAGCAGGAGCATTGCTTATAACCCAAGGAAACTCTGGAGCATCCAGAAAATTGACTGGGAGAGGATTTGTGCGATCCTGGAAAAATCGATTTCAGGCCAGAATAACGATGACCCCGGGGTCATGAAAAATTTTGGTGGAAAAAAATTATTTTCCCTAGGCACAATTTGGTGTAGCAGGAGCATTGCTTATTACGTAAAGAAACCCTGGAGCATCAAGAAACTTCACTGGGAGAGGATTTGTGCGATCCTGGAAAAATGGGTTTCAGGCCAGAAAAACGATGACCCCGGGGTCATCAAAAATTTTGGTGGAAAAAAAATATTTTGCCTAGAAACATTTTGGAGTAGCAGGAGCATTGCTTGTCACCCAAGGAAACCCTGGAGCATGAAGAAACTTGATTGGGAGAGGATTTGTGCGATCCTGGAAAAAAGGATTTCAGGCCAGAAAAACGATGACCCCGGGGTCATCAAAAATTTTGGTGGAAAAAAAATATTTTTCCTAGGCACAATTTGGTTTAGCAGGAGCATTGCTTATTACGTAAAGAAACCCTGGAGCATCAAGAAACTTCACTGGGAGAGGATTTATTTGATCCTTGAAAAATGGGTTTCAGGCGAGAAAAACGATGACTCCGGGGTCATCAAAAATTTTGGTGGAAAAAAATTATTTTCCCTAGGCCAAATTTGGTGTAGCTGGAGCATTGCTTATTACGTAAAGAAACCCTGGAGCATCAAGAAACTTCACAGGGAGAGGATTTATGCGATCCTGGAAAAATGGGTTTCAGGCCAGAAAAACGATGACCCCGGGGTCATCAAAAATTTTGGTGGAAAAAAAATATTTTCCCTAGGCACAATTTGGTGTAGCAGGAGCATTGCTTATTACGTAAAGAAACCCTGGAGCATCAAGAATCTTCACTGGGAGAGGATTTATGCGATCCTGGAAAAATGGATTTCAGGCCAGAAAAACGATGACCCCGGGGTCATCAAAAATTTTGGTGGAAAAATTTTTTTTCCCTAGGCACAATTTGGTGTAGCAGGAGCATTGCTTATTACGTAAAGAAACCCTGGAGCATCAAGAATCTTCACTGGGAGAGGATTTATGCGATCCTGGAAAAATGGGTTTCAGGCCAGAAAAACGATGACCCCGGGATCATCAAAAATTTTGGTGGAAAAATTTTTTTTCCCTAGACACATTTTGGTACAGCAGGAGCATTGCTTGTCACCCGAGGAAACCCTGGAGCATCAAGAATGTTGATTGGGAGAGGATTTGTGCGATCCTGGAAAAATGGGTTTCAGGCCAGAAAAACGATGACCCCAGGGTCATCAAAAATTTTGGTGGAAAAATTTTTTTTTCCCTAGACACAGTTTGGTGTAGCAGGAGCATTACTTGTCACCCGAGGAAACCCTGGAGCATCAAGAAAGTTGATTGGGAGAGGATTTGTGCGATCCTGGAAAAATGGATTTCAGGCCAGAATAACGATGACCCCAGGGTCATCAAAAATTTTGGTGGAAAAATTTTTTTTTCCCGAGACATATTTTGGTACAGCAGGAGCATTGCTTGTCACCCGAGGAAACCCTTGAGCATCAAGAAAGTTGATTGGGAGAGGATTTGTGCGATCCTGGAAAAATGGATTTCAGGCCAGAATAACGATGACCCCGGGGTCATGAAAAATTTTTGTGGAAAAAAATATTTGCCTAGAAACATTTTGGTGTAGCAGGAGCATTGCTTATAACCCAAGGAAACTCTGGAGCATCCAGAAAATTGACTGGGAGAGGATTTGTGCGATCCTGGAAAAATCGATTTCAGGCCAGAATAACGATGACCCCGGGGTCATGAAAAATTTTGGTGGAAAAAAATTATTTTCCCTAGGCACAATTTGGTGTAGCAGGAGCATTGCTTATTACGTAAAGAAACCCTGGAGCATCAAGAAACTTCACTGGGAGAGGATTTGTGCGATCCTGGAAAAATGGGTTTCAGGCCAGAAAAACGATGACCCCGGGGTCATCAAAAATTTTGGTGGAAAAAAAATATTTTGCCTAGAAACATTTTGGAGTAGCAGGAGCATTGCTTGTCACCCAAGGAAACCCTGGAGCATGAAGAAACTTGATTGGGAGAGGATTTGTGCGATCCTGGAAAAAAGGATTTCAGGCCAGAAAAACGATGACCCCGGGGTCATCAAAAATTTTGGTGGAAAAAAAATATTTTTCCTAGGCACAATTTGGTTTAGCAGGAGCATTGCTTATTACGTAAAGAAACCCTGGAGCATCAAGAAACTTCACTGGGAGAGGATTTATTTGATCCTTGAAAAATGGGTTTCAGGCGAGAAAAACGATGACTCCGGGGTCATCAAAAATTTTGGTGGAAAAAAATTATTTTCCCTAGGCCAAATTTGGTGTAGCTGGAGCATTGCTTATTACGTAAAGAAACCCTGGAGCATCAAGAAACTTCACAGGGAGAGGATTTATGCGATCCTGGAAAAATGGGTTTCAGGCCAGAAAAACGATGACCCCGGGGTCATCAAAAATTTTGGTGGAAAAAAAATATTTTCCCTAGGCACAATTTGGTGTAGCAGGAGCATTGCTTATTACGTAAAGAAACCCTGGAGCATCAAGAATCTTCACTGGGAGAGGATTTATGCGATCCTGGAAAAATGGATTTCAGGCTAGAAAAACGATGACCCCGGGGTCATCAAAAATTTTGGTGGAAAAATTTTTTTTCCCTAGGCACAATTTGGTGTAGCAGGAGCATTGCTTATTACGTAAAGAAACCCTGGAGCATCAAGAATCTTCACTGGGAGAGGATTTATGCGATCCTGGAAAAATGGGTTTCAGGCCAGAAAAACGATGACCCCGGGATCATCAAAAATTTTGGTGGAAAAATTTTTTTTCCCTAGACACATTTTGGTACAGCAGGAGCATTGCTTGTCACCCGAGGAAACCCTGGAGCATCAAGAATGTTGATTGGGAGAGGATTTGTGCGATCCTGGAAAAATGGGTTTCAGGCCAGAAAAACGATGACCCCAGGGTCATCAAAAATTTTGGTGGAAAAATTTTTTTTTCCCTAGACACAGTTTGGTGTAGCAGGAGCATTACTTGTCACCCGAGGAAACCCTGGAGCATCAAGAAAGTTGATTGGGAGAGGATTTGTGCGATCCTGGAAAAATGGATTTCAGGCCAGAATAACGATGACCCCAGGGTCATCAAAAATTTTGGTGGAAAATTTTTTTTTTCCCGAGACACAGTTTGGTGTAGCAGGAGCATTGCTTGTCATCCGAGGAAATCCTGGAGCATCAAGAAAGTTGATTGGGAGAGGATTTGTGCGATCCTGGAAAAATGGATTTCAGGCCAGAATAACGATGACCCCGGGGTCATCAAAAATTTTGGTGGAAAAAAAATATTTGCCTAGAAACATTTTGGTGTAGCAGGAGCATTGCTTGTCACCCGAGGAAACCCTGGAGCATCAAGAAAGTTGATTGGGAGAGGATTTGTGCGATCCTGGAAAAATCGATTTCAGGCCAGAATAACGATGACCCCGGGGTCATGAAAAATTTTGGTGGAAAAAAATTATTTTCCCTAGGCACAATTTGGTGTAGCAGGAGCATTGCTTATTACGTAAAGAAACCCTGGAGCATCAAGAATCTTCACTGGGAGAGGATTTGTGCGATCCTGGAAAAATGGGTTTCAGGCCAGAAAAACGATGACCCCGGGGTCATCAAAAATTTTGGTGGAAAAAAAATATTTTGCCTAGAAACATTTTGGAGTAGCAGGAGCATTGCTTGTCACCCAAGGAAACCCTGGAGCATGAAGAAACTTGATTGGGAGAGGATTTGTGCGATCCTGGAAAAAAGGATTTCAGGCCAGAAAAACGATGACCCCGGGGTCATCAAAAATTTTGGTGGAAAAAAAATATTTTTCCTAGGCACAATTTGGTTTAGCAGGAGCATTGCTTATTACGTAAAGAAACCCTGGAGCATCAAGAAACTTCACTGGGAGAGGATTTATTTGATCCTTGAAAAATGGGTTTCAGGCGAGAAAAACGATGACTCCGGGGTCATCAAAAATTTTGGTGGAAAAAAATTATTTTCCCTAGGCCAAATTTGGTGTAGCTGGAGCATTGCTTATTACGTAAAGAAACCCTGGAGCATCAAGAAACTTCACTGGGATAGGATTTATGCGATCCTGGAAAAATGGGTTTCAGGCCAGAAAAACGATGACCCCGGGGTCATCAAAAATTTTGGTGGAAAAAAAATATTTTCCCTAGGCACAATTTGGTGTAGCAGGAGCATTGCTTATTACGTAAAGAAACCCTGGAGCATCAAGAATCTTCACTGGGAGAGGATTTATGCGATCCTGGAAAAATGGGTTTCAGGCCAGAAAAACGATGACTCCGGGGTCATCAAAAATTTTGGTGGAAAAAAATTATTTTCCCTAGGCCAAATTTGGTGTAGCTGGAGCATTGCTTATTACGTAAAGAAACCCTGGAGCATCAAGAAACTTCACTGGGATAGGATTTATGCGATCCTGGAAAAATGGGTTTCAGGCCAGAAAAACGATGACCCCGGGGTCATCAAAAATTTTGGTGGAAAAAAAATATTTTCCCTAGGCACAATTTGGTGTAGCAGGAGCATTGCTTATTACGTAAAGAAACCCTGGAGCATCAAGAATCTTCACTGGGAGAGGATTTATGCGATCCTGGAAAAATGGGTTTCAGGCCAGAAAAACGATGACCCCGGGATCATCAAAAATTTTGGTGGAAAAAAAATATTTTCCCTAGGCACAATTTGGTGTAGCAGGAGCATTGCTTATTACTTAAAGAAACCCTGGAGCATCAAGAAACTTGATTGGGGGAGGATTTTTGCGATCCTGGAAAAATGGATTTCAGGCCAGAAAAACGATGACCCCGGGGTCATCAAAAATTTTGGTGGAAAAATTTTTTTTCCCTAGGCACAATTTGGTGTAGCAGGAGCATTGCTTATTACGTAAAGAAACCCTGGAGCATCAAGAATCTTCACTGGGAGAGGATTTATGCGATCCTGGAAAAATGGGTTTCAGGCCAGAAAAACGATGACCCCGGGATCATCAAAAATTTTGGTGGAAAAATTTTTTTTCCCTAGACACATTTTGGTACAGCAGGAGCATTGCTTGTCACCCGAGGAAACCCTGGAGCATCAAGAATGTTGATTGGGAGAGGATTTGTGCGATCCTGGAAAAATGGGTTTCAGGCCAGAAAAACGATGACCCCAGGGTCATCAAAAATTTTGGTGGAAAAATTTTTTTTTCCCTAGACACAGTTTGGTGTAGCAGGAGCATTACTTGTCACCCGAGGAAACCCTGGAGCATCAAGAAATTTGATTGGGAGAGGATTTGTGCGATCCTGGAAAAATGGATTTCAGGCCAGAATAACGATGACCCCAGGGTCATCAAAAATTTTGGTGGAAAATTTTTTTTTTCCCTAGACACAGTTTGGTGTAGCAGGAGCATTGCTTGTCACCCGAGGAAATCCTGGAGCATCAAGAAAGTTGATTGGGAGAGGATTTGTGCGATCCTGGAAAAATGGATTTCAGGCCAGAATAACGATGACCCCGGGGTCATCAAAAATTTTTGTGGAAAAAAAATATTTGCCTAGAAACATTTTGGTGTAGCAGGAGCATTGCTTGTCACCCAAGGAAATTCTGGAGCATCAAAAAACTTGATTGGGAGAGGAAATTTGCGATCATGGAAAAATGGGTTTCAGGCCAGAAAAACGATGACCCCGGGGTCATCAAAAATTTTGGTGGAAAAAAATTATTTTCACTAGGCACAATTTGGTGTAGCAGGAGCATTGCTTATTACGTAAAGAAACCCTGGAGCATCAAGAAACTTCACTGGGAGAGGATTTATGCGATCCTGGAAACATGGGTTTCAGACCAGAAAAACGATGACCCCGGGGTCATTAAAAATTTTAGTGGAAAAAAAATATTTTGCCTAGAAAAATTTTGGAGTAGCAGGAGCATTGATTGTCACCCAAGGAAACTCTGGAGCATCAAGAAACTTGATTGGGAGAGGATATGTGCGATTCTTGATAAATGGGTTTCAGGCCAGAAAAACGATGACCCCGGGGTCATCAAAAATTTTGGTGGAAAAAAAATATTTTCCCTAGGCCCAATTTGGTGTAGCTGGAGCATTGCTTATTACGTAAAGAAACCCTGGAGCATCAAGAAACTTCACTGGGAGAGGATTTATGCGATCCTGGAAAAATGGGTTTCAGGCCTGAAAAACGATGACCCCGGGGTCATGAAAAATTTTGGTGGAAAAAAAGTATTTTCCCTAGGCACAATTTGGTGTAGCAGGAGCATTGCTTATTACTTAAAGAAACCCTGGAGCATCAAGAAACTTGATTGGGAGAGGATTTTTGCGATCCTGGAAAAATGGATTTCAGGCCAGAAAAACGATGACCCCGGGGTCATCAAAAATTTTGGTGGAAAAAAAATATTTTCCCTAGGCACAATTTGGTGTAGCAGGAGCATTGCTTATTACTTAAAGAAACCCTGGAGCATCAAGAAACTTCACTGGGAGAGGATTTATGTGATCCTTGAAAAATGGGTTTCAGGCCAGAAAAACGATGACCCCGGGGTCATAAAAAATTTTGGTGGAAAATAATTATTTTCCCTAGGAACAATTTGGTGTAGCAGGAGCATTGCTTATTACGTAAAGAAACCCTGGAGCATCAAGAATCTTCACTGGGAGAGGATTTATGCGATCCTGGAAAAATGGGTTTCAGTCCAGAAAAACGATGACCCCGAGATCATCAAAAATTTTGGTGGAAAAATTTTTTTTCCCTAGACACATTTTGGTACAGCAGGAGCATTGCTTGTCACCCGAGGAAACCCTTGAGCATCAAGAAAGTTGATTGGGAGAGGATTTGTGCGATCCTGGAAAAATGGATTTCAGGCCAGAATAACGATGACCCCGGGGTCATGAAAAATTTTTGTGGAAAAAAATATTTGCCTAGAAACATTTTGGTGTAGCAGGAGCATTGCTTGTCAGCCAAGGAAACTCTGGAGCATCAAAAAACTTGATTGGGAGAGGATATGTGCGATCCTGGAAAAATGGGTTTCAGGCCAGAAAAACGATGACCCCGGGGTCATCAAAAATTTTGGTGGAAAAAAATTATTTTCCCTAGGCACAATTTGGTGTAGCAGGAGCATTGCTTATTACGTAAAGAAACCCTGGAGCATCAAGAAACTTCACTAGGAGAGGATTTATGCGATCCTGGAAAAATGGGTTTCAGGCCAGAAAAACGATGACCCCGGGGTCATCAAAAATTTTGGTGGAAAAAAAATATTTTGCCTAGAAACATTTTGGAGTAGCAGGAGCATTGCTTGTCACCCAAGGAAACCCTGGAGCATGAAGAAACTTGATTGGGAGAGGATTTGTGCGATCCTGGAAAAAAGGATTTCAGGCCCGAAAAACGATGACCCCGGGGTCATCAAAAATTTTGGTGGAAAAAAAATATTTTCCCTAGGCACAATTTGGTTTAGCAGGAGCATTGCTTATTACGTAAAGAAACCCTGGAGCATCAAGAAACTTCACTGGGAGAGGATTTATGCGATCCTGGAAAAATGGGTTTCAGGCCAGAAAAACGATGACCCCGGGGTCATCAAAAATTTTGGTGGAAAAAAAATATTTTCCCTAGGCACAATTTGGTACAGCAGGAGCATTGCTTGTCACCCGAGGAAACCCTGGAGCATCAAGAAAGTTGATTGGGATAGGATTTGTGCGATCCTGGAAAAATGGGTTTCAGGCCAGAAAAACGATGACCCCAGGGTCATCAAAAATTTTGGTGGAAAAATTTTTTTTTCCCTAGACACAGTTTGGTGTAGCAGGAGCATTGCTTGTCACCCGAGGAAACCCTGGAGCATCAAGAAAGTTGATTGGGATAGGATTTGTGCGATCCTGGAAAAATGGATTTCAGGCCAGAATAACGATTACCCCAGGGTCATCAAAAATTTTGGTGGAAAAATTTTTTTTTCCCTAGACACAGTTTGGTGTAGCAGGAGCATTGCTTGTCACCCGAGGAAACCCTGGAGCATCAAGAAACTTGATTGGGAGAGGATTTGTGCGATCCTGGAAAAATGGATTTCAGGCCAGAAAAACGATGACCCCGGGGTCATCAAAAATTTTGGTGGAAAAAAATTATTTTCCCTATGCCCAATTTGGTGTAGCTGGAGCATTGCTTATTACGTAAAGAAACCCTGGAGCATCAAGAAACTTCACTGGGAGAGGATTTATGCGATCCTGGAAAAATGGGTTTCAGGCCAGAAAAACGATGACCCCGGGGTCATAAAAAATTTTGGTGGAAAATAATTATTTTCCCTAGGAACAATTTGGTGTAGCAGGAGCATTGCTTATTACGTAAAGAAACCCTGGAGCATCAAGAATCTTCACTGGGAGAGGATTTATGCGATCCTGGAAAAATGGGTTTCAGGCCAGAAAAACGATGACCCCGAGATCATCAAAAATTTTGGTGGAAAAATTTTTTTTCCCTAGACACATTTTGGTACAGCAGGAGCATTGCTTGTCACCCGAGGAAACCCTTGAGCATCAAGAAAGTTGATTGGGAGAGGATTTGTGCGATCCTGGAAAAATGGATTTCAGGCCAGAATAACGATGATCCCGGGGTCATGAAAAATTTTTGTGGAAAAAAATATTTGCCTAGAAACATTTTGGTGTAGCAGGAGCATTGCTTGTCACCCAAGGAAACTCTGGAGCATCAAAAAACTTGATTGGGAGAGGATATGTGCGATCCTGGAAAAATGGGTTTCAGGCCATAAAAACGATGACCCCGGGGTCATCAAAAATTTTGGTGGAAAAAAATTATTTTCCCTAGGCACAATTTGGTGTAGCAGGAGCATTGCTTATTACGTAAAGAAACCCTGGAGCATCAAGAAACTTCACTAGGAGAGGATTTATGCGATCCTGGAAAAATGGGTTTCAGGCCAGAAAAACGATGACCCCGGGGTCATCAAAAATTTTGGTGGAAAAAAAATATTTTGCCTAGAAACATTTTGGAGTAGCAGGAGCATTGCTTGTCACCCAAGGAAACCCTGGAGCATGAAGAAACTTGATTGGGAGAGGATTTGTGCGATCCTGGAAAAAAGGATTTCAGGCCCGAAAAACGATGACCCCGGGGTCATCAAAAATTTTGGTGGAAAAAAAATATTTTCCCTAGGCACAATTTGGTTTAGCAGGAGCATTGCTTATTATGTAAAGAAACCCTGGAGCATCAAGAAACTTCACTGGGAGAGGATTTATTAGATCCTTGAAAAATGGGTTTCAGGCGAGAAAAACGATGACTCCGGGGTCATCAAAAATTTTGGTGGAAAAATTTTTTTTTCCCTAGACACAGTTTGGTGTAGCAGGAGCATTGCTTGTCACCCGAGGAAACCCTGGAGCATCAAGAAAGTTGATTGGGAGAGGATTTGTGCGATACTGGAAAAATGGATTTCAGGCCAGAATAACGATGACCCCAGGGTCATCAAAAATTTTGGTGGAAAAATTTTTTTTTCCCTAGACACAGTTTGGTGTAGCAGGAGCATTGCTTGTCACCCGAGGAAACCCTGGAGCATGAAGAAAGTTGATTGGGAGAGGATTTGTGCGATCCTGGAAAAATGGATTTCAGGCCAGAAAAACGATGACCCTGGGGTCATCAAAAATTTTGGTGGAAAAAAATTATTTTCCCTATGCCCAATTTGGTGTAGCTGGAGCATTGCTTATTACGTAAAGAAACCCTGGAGCATCAAGAAACTTCACTGGGAGAGGATTTATGCGATCCTGGAAAAATGGGTTTCAGGCCAGAAAAACGATGACCCCGGGGTCATCAAAAATTTTGGTGGAAAAAAAATATTTTCCCTAGGCACAATTTGGTTTAGCAGGAGCATTGCTTATTACGTAAAGAAACCCTGGAGCATCAAGAAACTTCACTGGGAGAGGATTTATTTGATCCTTGAAAAATGGGTTTCAGGCGAGAAAAACGATGACTCCGGGGTCATCAAAAATTTTGGTGGAAAAAAATTATTTTCCCTATGCCCAAATTGGTGTAGCTGGAGCATTGCTTATTACGTAAAGAAACCCTGGAGCATCAAGAAACTTCACTGGGAGAGGATTTATGCGATCCTGGAAAAATTTGTTTCAGGCCAGAAAAACGATGACCCCGGGGTCATCAAAAATTTTGGTGGAAAATAAATATTTTCCCTAGGCACAATTTGGTGTAGCAGGAGCATTGCTTATTACGTAAAGAAACCCTGGAGCATCAAGAATCTTCACTGGGAGAGGATTTATGCGATCCTGGAAAAATGGGTTTCAGGCCAGAAAAACGATGACCCCGGGAGCATCAAAAATTTTGGTGGAAAAATTTTTTTTCCCTAGACACATTTTGGTACAGCAGGAGCATTGCTTGTCACCCGAGGAAACCCTGGAGCATCAAGAATGTTGATTGGGAGAGGATTTGTGCGATCCTGGAAAAATGGGTTTCAGGCCAGAAAAACGATGACCCCAGGGTCATCAAAAATTTTGGTGGAAAAATTTTTTTTTCCCTAGACACAGTTTGGTGTAGCAGGAGCATTGCTTGTCACCCGAGGAAACCCTGGAGCATCAAGAATGTTGATTGGGAGAGGATTTGTGCGATCCTGGAAAAATGGGTTTCAGGCCAGAAAAACGATGACCCCAGGGTCATCAAAAATTTTGGTGGAAAAATTTTTTTTTCCCTAGACACAGTTTGGTGTAGCAGGAGCATTGCTTGTCACCCGAGGAAACCCTGGAGCATCAAGAAAGTTGATTGGGAGAGGATTTGTGCGATCCTGGAAAAATGGATTTCAGGCCAGAATAACGATGACCCCGGGGTCATCAAAAATTTTGGTGGAAAAAAATTATTTTCCCTATGCCCAATTTGGTGTAGCTGGAGCATTGCTTATTACGTAAAGAAACCCTGGAGCATCAAGAAACTTCACTGGGAGAGGATTTATGCGATCCTGGAAAAATGGGTTTCAGGCCAGAAAAACGATGACCCCGGGGTCATCAAAAATTTTGGTGGAAAAAAAATATTTTCCCTAGGCACAATTTGGTTTAGCAGGAGCATTGCTTATTACGTAAAGAAACCCTGGAGCATCAAGAAACTTCACTGGGAGAGGATTTATTTGATCCTTGAAAAATGGGTTTCAGGCGAGAAAAACGATGACTCCGGGGTCATCAAAAATTTTGGTGGAAAAAAATTATTTTCCCTATGCCCAAATTGGTGTAGCTGGAGCATTGCTTATTACGTAAAGAAACCCTGGAGCATCAAGAAACTTCACTTGGAGAGGATTTATGCGATCCTGGAAAAATGGGTTTCAGGCCAGAAAAACGATGACCCCGGGGTCATCAAAAATTTTGGTGGAAAATAAATATTTTCCCTAGGCACAATTTGGTGTAGCAGGAGCATTGCTTATTACGTAAAGAAACCCTGGAGCATCAAGAATCTTCACTGGGAGAGGATTTATGCGATCCTGGAAAAATGGGTTTCAGGCCAGAAAAACGATGACCCCGGGATCATCAAAAATTTTGGTGGAAAAATTTTTTTTCCCTAGACACATTTTGGTACAGCAGGAGCATTGCTTGTCACCCGAGGAAACCCTGGAGCATCAAGAATGTTGATTGGGAGAGGATTTGTGCGATCCTGGAAAAATGGGTTTCAGGCCAGAAAAACGATGACCCCAGGGTCATCAAAAATTTTGGTGGAAAAATTTTTTTTCCCCTAGACACAGTTTGGTGTAGCAGGAGCATTGCTTGTCACCCGAGGAAACCCTGGAGCATCAAGAATGTTGATTGGGAGAGGATTTGTGCGATCCTGGAAAAATGGGTTTCAGGCCAGAAAAACGATGACCCCGGGGTCATCAAAAATTTTGGTGGAAAAAAATATTTTGTCTAGAAACATTTTGGTGCAGCAGGAGAATTTCTTGTTACCCAAGGAAACCCTGGAGCATCAAGAAACTTGATTGGGAGAGGATTTGTGCGATCCTGGAAAAATGGGTTTCAGGCCAGAAAAACGATGATCCCGGGGTCATCAAAAATTTTGGTGGAAAAAAAATGTTTTGCGATGAAACATTTTGGTGTAGCAGGAGAATTGCTTGTCACCCAAGGAAACCCTGGAGCTTCAAGAAACTTGACTGGGAGAGGATATGTGCGATCCTGGAAAAATGGGTTTCAGGCCAGAAAACTGATGACCCTGGGGTCATCAAAAATTTTGGTGGAAAAAAATTATTTTCCCTAGGCACAATTTGGTGTAGCTGGAGCATTGCTTATTACGTAAAGAAACCCTGGAGCATCAAGAAACTTCACTGGGAGAGGATTTATGCGATCCTGGAAAAATGGGTTTCAGGCCAGAAAAACGATGACCCCGGGGTCATCAAAAATTTTGGTGGAAAAAAAATATTTTGCCTAGAAACATTTTGGAGTAGCAGGAGCATTGATTGTCACCCAAGGAAACTCTGGAGCATCAAGAAACTTGATTGGGAGAGGATATGTGCGATTCTTGATAAATGGGTTTCAGGCCAGAAAAACGATTACCCCGGGGTCATCAAAAATTTTGGTGGAAAAAAAATATTTTCCCTAGGCCCAATTTGGTGTAGCTGGAGCATTGCTTATTACGTAAAGAAACCCTGGAGCATCAAGAAACTTCACTGGGAGAGGATTTATGCGATCCTGGAAAAATGGGTTTCAGGCCAGAAAAACGATGACCCCGGGGTCATCAAAAATTTTGGTGGAAAAAAAATATTTTCCCTAGGCACAATTTGGTGTAGCAGGAGCATTGCTTATTACTTAAAGAAACCCTGGAGCATCAAGAAAGTTGATTGGGAGAGGATTTGTGCGATCCTGGAAAAATGGATTACAGGCCAGAATAACGATGACCCCGGGGTCATCAAAAATTTTTGTGGAAAAAAAATATTTGCCTAGAAACATTTTGGTGTAGCAGGAGCATTGCTTGTCACCCAAGGAAACTCTGGAGCATCAAAAAACTTGATTGGGAGAGGTCATAAAAAATTTTGGTGGAAAAAAATTATTTTCCCTAGGCACAATTTGGTGTAGCAGGAGCATTGCTTATTACTTAAAGAAACCCTGGAGCATCAAGAAACTTGATTGGGAGAGGATTTTTGCGATCCTGGAAAAATGGATTTCAGGCCAGAAAAACGATGACCCCGGGGTCATCAAAAATTTTGGTGGAAAAAAAATATTTTCCCTAGGCACAATTTGGTGTAGCAGGAGCATTGCTTATTACTTAAAGAAACCCTGGAGCATCAAGAAACTTCACTGGGAGAGGATTTATGTGATCCTTGAAAAATGGGTTTCAGGCCAGAAAAACGATGACCCCGGGGTCATAAAAAATTTTGGTGGAAAATAATTATTTTCCCTAGGAACAATTTGGTGTAGCAGGAGCATTGCTTATTACGTAAAGAAACCCTGGAGCATCAAGAATCTTCACTGGGAGAGGATTTATGCGATCCTGGAAAAATGGGTTTCAGTCCAGAAAAACGATGACCCCGAGATCATCAAAAATTTTGGTGGAAAAATTTTTTTTCCCTAGACACATTTTGGTACAGCAGGAGCATTGCTTGTCACCCGAGGAAACCCTTGAGCATCAAGAAAGTTGATTGGGAGAGGATTTGTGCGATCCTGGAAAAATGGATTTCAGGCCAGAATAACGATGACCCCGGGGTCATGAAAAATTTTTGTGGAAAAAAATATTTGCCTAGAAACATTTTGGTGTAGCAGGAGCATTGCTTGTCAGCCAAGGAAACTCTGGAGCATCAAAAAACTTGATTGGGAGAGGATATGTGCGATCCTGGAAAAATGGGTTTCAGGCCAGAAAAACGATGACCCCGGGGTCATCAAAAATTTTGGTGGAAAAAAATTATTTTCCCTAGGCACAATTTGGTGTAGCAGGAGCATTGCTTATTACGTAAAGAAACCCTGGAGCATCAAGAAACTTCACTAGGAGAGGATTTATGCGATCCTGGAAAAATGGGTTTCAGGCCAGAAAAACGATGACCCCGGGGTCATCAAAAATTTTGGTGGAAAAAAAATATTTTGCCTAGAAACATTTTGGAGTAGCAGGAGCATTGCTTGTCACCCAAGGAAACCCTGGAGCATGAAGAAACTTGATTGGGAGAGGATTTGTGCGATCCTGGAAAAAAGGATTTCAGGCCCGAAAAACGATGACCCCGGGGTCATCAAAAATTTTGGTGGAAAAAAAATATTTTCCCTAGGCACAATTTGGTTTAGCAGGAGCATTGCTTATTACGTAAAGAAACCCTGGAGCATCAAGAAACTTCACTGGGAGAGGATTTATGCGATCCTGGAAAAATGGGTTTCAGGCCAGAAAAACGATGACCCCGGGGTCATCAAAAATTTTGGTGGAAAAAAAATATTTTCCCTAGGCACAATTTGGTACAGCAGGAGCATTGCTTGTCACCCGAGGAAACCCTGGAGCATCAAGAAAGTTGATTGGGATAGGATTTGTGCGATCCTGGAAAAATGGGTTTCAGGCCAGAAAAACGATGACCCCAGGGTCATCAAAAATTTTGGTGGAAAAATTTTTTTTTCCCTAGACACAGTTTGGTGTAGCAGGAGCATTGCTTGTCACCCGAGGAAACCCTGGAGCATCAAGAAAGTTGATTGGGATAGGATTTGTGCGATCCTGGAAAAATGGATTTCAGGCCAGAATAACGATTACCCCAGGGTCATCAAAAATTTTGGTGGAAAAATTTTTTTTTCCCTAGACACAGTTTGGTGTAGCAGGAGCATTGCTTGTCACCCGAGGAAACCCTGGAGCATCAAGAAACTTGATTGGGAGAGGATTTGTGCGATCCTGGAAAAATGGATTTCAGGCCAGAAAAACGATGACCCCGGGGTCATCAAAAATTTTGGTGGAAAAAAATTATTTTCCCTATGCCCAATTTGGTGTAGCTGGAGCATTGCTTATTACGTAAAGAAACCCTGGAGCATCAAGAAACTTCACTGGGAGAGGATTTATGCGATCCTGGAAAAATGGGTTTCAGGCCAGAAAAACGATGACCCCGGGGTCATAAAAAATTTTGGTGGAAAATAATTATTTTCCCTAGGAACAATTTGGTGTAGCAGGAGCATTGCTTATTACGTAAAGAAACCCTGGAGCATCAAGAATCTTCACTGGGAGAGGATTTATGCGATCCTGGAAAAATGGGTTTCAGGCCAGAAAAACGATGACCCCGAGATCATCAAAAATTTTGGTGGAAAAATTTTTTTTCCCTAGACACATTTTGGTACAGCAGGAGCATTGCTTGTCACCCGAGGAAACCCTTGAGCATCAAGAAAGTTGATTGGGAGAGGATTTGTGCGATCCTGGAAAAATGGATTTCAGGCCAGAATAACGATGATCCCGGGGTCATGAAAAATTTTTGTGGAAAAAAATATTTGCCTAGAAACATTTTGGTGTAGCAGGAGCATTGCTTGTCACCCAAGGAAACTCTGGAGCATCAAAAAACTTGATTGGGAGAGGATATGTGCGATCCTGGAAAAATGGGTTTCAGGCCATAAAAACGATGACCCCGGGGTCATCAAAAATTTTGGTGGAAAAAAATTATTTTCCCTAGGCACAATTTGGTGTAGCAGGAGCATTGCTTATTACGTAAAGAAACCCTGGAGCATCAAGAAACTTCACTAGGAGAGGATTTATGCGATCCTGGAAAAATGGGTTTCAGGCCAGAAAAACGATGACCCCGGGGTCATCAAAAATTTTGGTGGAAAAAAAATATTTTGCCTAGAAACATTTTGGAGTAGCAGGAGCATTGCTTGTCACCCAAGGAAACCCTGGAGCATGAAGAAACTTGATTGGGAGAGGATTTGTGCGATCCTGGAAAAAAGGATTTCAGGCCCGAAAAACGATGACCCCGGGGTCATCAAAAATTTTGGTGGAAAAAAAATATTTTCCCTAGGCACAATTTGGTTTAGCAGGAGCATTGCTTATTATGTAAAGAAACCCTGGAGCATCAAGAAACTTCACTGGGAGAGGATTTATTAGATCCTTGAAAAATGGGTTTCAGGCGAGAAAAACGATGACTCCGGGGTCATCAAAAATTTTGGTGGAAAAATTTTTTTTTCCCTAGACACAGTTTGGTGTAGCAGGAGCATTGCTTGTCACCCGAGGAAACCCTGGAGCATCAAGAAAGTTGATTGGGAGAGGATTTGTGCGATACTGGAAAAATGGATTTCAGGCCAGAATAACGATGACCCCAGGGTCATCAAAAATTTTGGTGGAAAAATTTTTTTTTCCCTAGACACAGTTTGGTGTAGCAGGAGCATTGCTTGTCACCCGAGGAAACCCTGGAGCATGAAGAAAGTTGATTGGGAGAGGATTTGTGCGATCCTGGAAAAATGGATTTCAGGCCAGAAAAACGATGACCCTGGGGTCATCAAAAATTTTGGTGGAAAAAAATTATTTTCCCTATGCCCAATTTGGTGTAGCTGGAGCATTGCTTATTACGTAAAGAAACCCTGGAGCATCAAGAATCTTCACTGGGAGAGGATTTATGCGATCCTGGAAAAATGGGTTTCAGGCCAGAAAAACGATGACCCCGGGGTCATCAAAAATTTTGGTGGAAAAAAAATATTTTCCCTAGGCACAATTTGGTTTAGCAGGAGCATTGCTTATTACGTAAAGAAACCCTGGAGCATCAAGAAACTTCACTGGGAGAGGATTTATTTGATCCTTGAAAAATGGGTTTCAGGCGAGAAAAACGATGACTCCGGGGTCATCAAAAATTTTGGTGGAAAAAAATTATTTTCCCTATGCCCAAATTGGTGTAGCTGGAGCATTGCTTATTACGTAAAGAAACCCTGGAGCATCAAGAAACTTCACTGGGAGAGGATTTATGCGATCCTGGAAAAATGGGTTTCAGGCCAGAAAAACGATGACCCCGGGGTCATCAAAAATTTTGGTGGAAAATAAATATTTTCCCTAGGCACAATTTGGTGTAGCAGGAGCATTGCTTATTACGTAAAGAAACCCTGGAGCATCAAGAATCTTCACTGGGAGAGGATTTATGCGATCCTGGAAAAATGGGTTTCAGGCCAGAAAAACGATGACCCCGGGAGCATCAAAAATTTTGGTGGAAAAATTTTTTTTCCCTAGACACATTTTGGTACAGCAGGAGCATTGCTTGTCACCCGAGGAAACCCTGGAGCATCAAGAATGTTGATTGGGAGAGGATTTGTGCGATCCTGGAAAAATGGGTTTCAGGCCAGAAAAACGATGACCCCAGGGTCATCAAAAATTTTGGTGGAAAAATTTTTTTTTCCCTAGACACAGTTTGGTGTAGCAGGAGCATTGCTTGTCACCCGAGGAAACCCTGGAGCATCAAGAATGTTGATTGGGAGAGGATTTGTGCGATCCTGGAAAAATGGGTTTCAGGCCAGAAAAACGATGACCCCAGGGTCATCAAAAATTTTGGTGGAAAAATTTTTTTTCCCTAGACACAGTTTGGTGTAGCAGGAGCATTGCTTGTCACCCGAGGAAACCCTGGAGCATCAAGAAAGTTGATTGGGAGAGGATTTGTGCGATCCTGGAAAAATGGATTTCAGGCCAGAATAACGATGACCCCGGGGTCATCAAAAATTTTGGTGGAAAAAAATTATTTTCCCTATGCCCAATTTGGTGTAGCTGGAGCATTGCTTATTACGTAAAGAAACCCTGGAGCATCAAGAAACTTCACTGGGAGAGGATTTATGCGATCCTGGAAAAATGGGTTTCAGGCCAGAAAAACGATGACCCCGGGGTCATCAAAAATTTTGGTGGAAAAAAAATATTTTCCCTAGGCACAATTTGGTTTAGCAGGAGCATTGCTTATTACGTAAAGAAACCCTGGAGCATCAAGAAACTTCACTGGGAGAGGATTTATTTGATCCTTGAAAAATGGGTTTCAGGCGAGAAAAACGATGACTCCGGGGTCATCAAAAATTTTGGTGGAAAAAAATTATTTTCCCTATGCCCAAATTGGTGTAGCTGGAGCATTGCTTATTACGTAAAGAAACCCTGGAGCATCAAGAAACTTCACTTGGAGAGGATTTATGCGATCCTGGAAAAATGGGTTTCAGGCCAGAAAAACGATGACCCCGGGGTCATCAAAAATTTTGGTGGAAAATAAATATTTTCCCTAGGCACAATTTGGTGTAGCAGGAGCATTGCTTATTACGTAAAGAAACCCTGGAGCATCAAGAATCTTCACTGGGAGAGGATTTATGCGATCCTGGAAAAATGGGTTTCAGGCCAGAAAAACGATGACCCCGGGATCATCAAAAATTTTGGTGGAAAAATTTTTTTTCCCTAGACACATTTTGGTACAGCAGGAGCATTGCTTGTCACCCGAGGAAACCCTGGAGCATCAAGAATGTTGATTGGGAGAGGATTTGTGCGATCCTGGAAAAATGGGTTTCAGGCCAGAAAAACGATGACCCCAGGGTCATCAAAAATTTTGGTGGAAAAATTTTTTTTCCCCTAGACACAGTTTGGTGTAGCAGGAGCATTGCTTGTCACCCGAGGAAACCCTGGAGCATCAAGAATGTTGATTGGGAGAGGATTTGTGCGATCCTGGAAAAATGGGTTTCAGGCCAGAAAAACGATGACCCCGGGGTCATCAAAAATTTTGGTGGAAAAAAATATTTTGTCTAGAAACATTTTGGTGCAGCAGGAGAATTTCTTGTTACCCAAGGAAACCCTGGAGCATCAAGAAACTTGATTGGGAGAGGATTTGTGCGATCCTGGAAAAATGGGTTTCAGGCCAGAAAAACGATGACCCCAGGGTCATCAAAAATTTTGGTGGAAAAATTTTTTTTTCCCTAGACACAGTTTGGTGTAGCAGGAGCATTGCTTGTCACCCGAGGAAACCCTGGAGCATCAAGAAAGTTGATTGGGAGAGGATTTGTGCGATCCTGGAAAAATGGATTTCAGGCCAGAATAACGATGACCCCGGGGTCATCAAAAATTTTGGTGGAAAAAAATTATTTTCCCTATGCCCAATTTGGTGTAGCTGGAGCATTGCTTATTACGTAAAGAAACCCTGGAGCATCAAGAAACTTCACTGGGAGAGGATTTATGCGATCCTGGAAAAATGGGTTTCAGGCCAGAAAAACGATGACCCCGGGGTCATCAAAAATTTTGGTGGAAAAAAAATATTTTCCCTAGGCACAATTTGGTTTAGCAGGAGCATTGCTTATTACGTAAAGAAACCCTGGAGCATCAAGAAACTTCACTGGGAGAGGATTTATTTGATCCTTGAAAAATGGGTTTCAGGCGAGAAAAACGATGACTCCGGGGTCATCAAAAATTTTGGTGGAAAAAAATTATTTTCCCTATGCCCAAATTGGTGTAGCTGGAGCATTGCTTATTACGTAAAGAAACCCTGGAGCATCAAGAAACTTCACTTGGAGAGGATTTATGCGATCCTGGAAAAATGGGTTTCAGGCCAGAAAAACGATGACCCCGGGGTCATCAAAATTTTGGTGGAAAATAAATATTTTCCCTAGGCACAATTTGGTGTAGCAGGAGCATTGCTTATTACGTAAAGAAACCCTGGAGCATCAAGAATCTTCACTGGGAGAGGATTTATGCGATCCTGGAAAAATGGGTTTCAGGCCAGAAAAACGATGACCCCGGGATCATCAAAAATTTTGGTGGAAAAATTTTTTTTCCCTAGACACATTTTGGTACAGCAGGAGCATTGCTTGTCACCCGAGGAAACCCTGGAGCATCAAGAATGTTGATTGGGAGAGGATTTGTGCGATCCTGGAAAAATGGGTTTCAGGCCAGAAAAACGATGACCCCAGGGTCATCAAAAATTTTGGTGGAAAAATTTTTTTTCCCCTAGACACAGTTTGGTGTAGCAGGAGCATTGCTTGTCACCCGAGGAAACCCTGGAGCATCAAGAATGTTGATTGGGAGAGGATTTGTGCGATCCTGGAAAAATGGGTTTCAGGCCAGAAAAACGATGACCCCGGGGTCATCAAAAATTTTGGTGGAAAAAAATATTTTGTCTAGAAACATTTTGGTGCAGCAGGAGAATTTCTTGTTACCCAAGGAAACCCTGGAGCATCAAGAAACTTGATTGGGAGAGGATTTGTGCGATCCTGGAAAAATGGGTTTCAGGCCAGAAAAACGATGATCCCGGGGTCATCAAAAATTTTGGTGGAAAAAAAATGTTTTGCGATGAAACATTTTGGTGTAGCAGGAGAATTGCTTGTCACCCAAGGAAACCCTGGAGCTTCAAGAAACTTGACTGGGAGAGGATATGTGCGATCCTGGAAAAATGGGTTTCAGGCCAGAAAACTGATGACCCTGGGGTCATCAAAAATTTTGGTGGAAAAAAATTATTTTCCCTAGGCACAATTTGGTGTAGCTGGAGCATTGCTTATTACGTAAAGAAACCCTGGAGCATCAAGAAACTTCACTGGGAGAGGATTTATGCGATCCTGGAAAAATGGGTTTCAGGCCAGAAAAACGATGACCCCGGGGTCATCAAAAATTTGGTGGAAAAAAATATTTTGCCTAGAAACATTTTGGAGTAGCAGGAGCATTGATTGTCACCCAAGGAAACTCTGGAGCATCAAGAAACTTGATTGGGAGAGGATATGTGCGATTCTTGATAAATGGGTTTCAGGCCAGAAAAACGATTACCCCGGGGTCATCAAAAATTTTGGTGGAAAAAAAATATTTTCCCTAGGCCCAATTTGGTGTAGCTGGAGCATTGCTTATTACGTAAAGAAACCCTGGAGCATCAAGAAACTTCACTGGGAGAGGATTTATGCGATCCTGGAAAAATGGGTTTCAGGCCAGAAAAACGATGACCCCGGGGTCATCAAAAATTTTGGTGGAAAAAAAATATTTTCCCTAGGCACAATTTGGTGTAGCAGGAGCATTGCTTATTACTTAAAGAAACCCTGGAGCATCAAGAAAGTTGATTGGGAGAGGATTTGTGCGATCCTGGAAAAATGGATTTCAGGCCAGAATAACGATGACCCCGGGGTCATCAAAAATTTTTGTGGAAAAAAAATATTTGCCTAGAAACATTTTGGTGTAGCAGGAGCATTGCTTGTCACCCAAGGAAACTCTGGAGCATCAAAAAACTTGATTGGGAGAGGTCATAAAAAATTTTGGTGGAAAAAAATTATTTTCCCTAGGAACAATTTGGTGTAGCAGGAGCATTGCTTATTACGTAAAGAAACCCTGGAGCATCAAGAAACTTCACTGGGAGAGGATTTATGCGATCCTGGAAAAATGGGTTTCAGGCCAGAAAAACGATGACCCCGGGGTCATCAAAAATTTTGGTGGAAAAAAAATGATTGTCACCCAAGGAAACTCTGGAGCATCAAGAAACTTGATTGGGAGAGGATATGTGCGATTCTTGATAAATGGGTTTCAGGCCAGAAAAACGATGACCCCGGCGTCATCAAAAATTTTGGTGGAAAAAAATTATTTTCCCTAGGCAAAATTTGGTGTAGCAGGAGCATTGCTTATTACGTAAAGAAACCCTGGAGCAACAAGAAACTTCACTGGGAGAGGATTTATGCGATCCAGGAAAAATGGGTTTCAGGCCAGAAAAACAATGACCCCGGGGTCATCAAAAATTTTTGTGGAAAAATTTTTTTTCCCTAGACACATTTTGGTACAGCAGGAGCATTGCTTGTCACCCGAGGAAACCCTGGAGCATCAAGAAAGTTGATTGGGAGAGGATTTGTGCGATCCTGGAAAATGGGTTTCAGGCCAGAAAAACGATGACCCCGGGGGTCATCAAAAATTTTGGTGGAAAAAAATATTTTCCCTAGGCACAATTTGGTTTAGCAGGAGCATTGCTTATTACGTAAAGAAACCTAGAGCATCAAGAAACTTCACTGGGAGAGGATTTATTTGATCCTTGAAATATGGGTTTCAGGCCAGAAAACGATGACCCCGGGTCATCAAAATTTTGGTGGAAAAAAAATATTTTGCCTAGAAAAATTTTGGAGTAGCAGGAGCATTGATTGTCACCCAAGGAAACTCTGGAGCATCAAGAAACTTGATTGGGAGAGGATATGTGCGATTCTTGATAAATGGGGTTTCAGGCCGGAAAAACGATGACCCCGGGGTCATAAAAAATTTTGGTGGAAAAAAATTATTTTCCCTAGGCAAATTTGGTTGTAGCAGGAGCATTGCTTATTACGTAAAGAAACCCTGGAGCATCAAGAAAGTTGATTGGTAGAGGATTTGTTCGATCCTGGAAAAATGGGTTTCAGGCCAGAAAAACGATGACCCCGGGGTCATCAAAAATTTTGGTGGAAAAAAATATTTTCCCTAGGCACAATTTGGTTTAGCAGGAGCATTGCTTATTACGTAAAGAAACCCTAGAGCATCAAGAAACTTCACTGGGAGAGGATTTATTTGATCCTTGAAATATGGGTTTCAGGCCAGAAAAACGATGACCCCGGGGTCATCAAAAATTTTGGTGGAAAAAAAATATTTTGCCTAGAAAATTTTGGAGTAGCAGTAGCATTGTCACCCAAGGAAACTCTGGAGCATCAAGAAACTTGATTGGGAGAGGATATGTGCGATTCTTGATAAATGGGTTTCAGGCCAGAAAACGATGACCCCGGGGTCATGAAAATTTTGGTGGAAAAAAATTATTTTCCCTAGGCACAATTTGGTGTAGCGAGGAGCATTGCTTATTACGTAAGAAACCCTGGAGCAACAAGAAACTTCACTGGGAGAGGATTTATGCGATCCTGGAAAAATGGGTTTCAGGCCAGAAAAAGATGACCCGGGGTCATCAAAAATTTTGGTGGAAAAAAATATTTTGCCTAGAAACATTTTGGATTAGCAGGAGCATTACTTATTACGTAAAGAAACCCTGGAGCATCAAGAAACTTCACTGGGAGAGGATTTATGCGATCCTGGAAAAATGGGTTTCAGGCCAGAAAAACGATGACCCCGGGGTCATCAAAAATTTTGGTGGAAAAAAAATATTTTGCTAGAAACATTTTGGAGTAGCAGGAGCATTGATTGTCACCAAGGAAACTCTGGAGCATCAAGAAACTTGATTGGGAGAGGATATGTGCGATTCTTGATAAATGGGTTTCAGGCCAGAAAAACGATGACCCGGGGTCATCAAAATTTTGGTGGAAAAAAAATATTTTCCTAGGCACAATTTGGTGTAGCTGGAGCATTGCTTATTACGTAAAGAAACCCTGGAGCATCAAGAAACTTCACTGGGAGAGGATTTATGCGATCCTGGAAAAATGGGTTTCAGGCCAGAAAAACGATGACCCGGGGTCATTAAAATTTTGGTGGAAAAAAAATATTTTCCCTAGGCACAATTTGGTGTGTAGCAGGAGCATTTCTTATTACTTAAAGAAACCCTGGAGCATGAAGAAACTTGATTGGGAGAGGATTTTTGCGATCCTGGAAAAATGGATTTCAGGCCAGAAAACGATGACCCCGGGGTCATCAAAAACTTTGGTGGAAAGAAATTATTTTCCCTAGGCAAAATTTGGTTGTAGCAGGAGCATTGCTTATTACGTAAAGAAACCTGGAGCAACAAGAAACTTCACTGGGAGAGGATTTATGCGATCCAGGAAAAATGGGTTTCAGGCCAGAAAAACAATGACCCCGGGGTCATCAAAATTTTGGTGGAAAAAAATATTTTGCTAGAAACATTTTGGATTAGCAGGAGCATTGCTTGTCACCCAAGGAAACTCTGGAGCATCAAGAAACTTGATTGGGAGAGGATATGTGCGATCTGGAAAAATGGGTTTCAGGCCAGAAAACAATGACCCCGGGGTCATCAAAATTTTGGTGGAAAAATTTTTTTTCCCTAGACACATTTTGGTACAGCAGGAGCATTGCTTGTCACCCGAGGAAACCTTGAGCATCAAGAAAATTGATTGGGAGAGGATTTGTGCGATCCTCGAAAAATGGATTTCAGGCAGAATAACGATGACCCGGGGTCATCAAAATTTTTGTGGAAAAAAAATATTTGCCTAGAAACATTTGGTGTAGCAGGAGCATTGCTTGTCACCCAAGGAAACTCTGGAGCATCAAAAAACTTGATTGGAGAGGATACGTGCGATCCTGGAAAAATGGGTTTCAGGCCAGAAAAACGATGACCCCTGGGGTCATAAAAATTTTGGTGGAAAAAAATTATTTTCCTAGGAACAATTTGGTTGTAGCAGGAGCATTGCTTATTACGTAAAGAACCCTGGAGCAACAAGAAACTTCACTGGAGACGATTTATGCGATCCAGGAAAAATGGGTTTCAGGCCAGAAAAACAATGACCCCGGGGTCATCAAAAATTTTTGTGGAAAAATTTTTTTTCCCTAGACACATTTTGGTACAGCAGGAGCATTGCTTGTCACCGAGGAAACCCTGGAGCATCAAGAAAGTTGATTGGGAGAGGATTTGTGCGATCCTGGAAAAATGGGTTTCAGGCCAGAAAAACGATGACCCCGGGGTCATCAAAATTTTGGTGGAAAAAAATATTTTCCTAGGCACAATTTGGTTTAGCAGGAGCATTGCTTATTACGTAAAGAAACCCTAGAGCATCAAGAAACTTCACTGGGAGAGGATTTATTTGATCCTTGAAATATGGGTTTCAGGCCAGAAAAACGATGACCCCGGGGTCATCAAAAATTTTGGTGGAAAAAAAATATTTTGCCTAGAAAAATTTTGGAGTAGCAGTAGCATTGATTGTCACCCAAGGAAACTCTGGAGCATCAAGAAACTTGATTGGAGAGGATATGTGCGATTCTTGATAAATGGGTTTCAGGCCAGAAAAACGATGACCCCGGGGTCATGAAAAATTTTGGTGGAAAAAATTATTTTCCCTAGGCACAATTTGGTGTAGCAGGAGCATTGCTTATTACGTAAAGAAACCCTGGAGAAACAAGAAACTTCACTGGGAGAGGATTTATGCGATCCTGGAAAAATGGGTTTCAGGCCAGAAAAAGATGACCCCGGGGTCATCAAAATTTTGGTGGAAAAAAAATATTTTGCCTAGAAACATTTTGGATTAGCAGGAGCATTACTTATTACGTAAAGAAACCCTGGAGCATCAAGAAACTTCACTGGGAGAGGATTTATGCGATCCTGGAAAAATGGGTTTCAGGCCAGAAAAACGATGACCCCGGGGTCATCAAAAGTTTTGGTGGAAAAAAAATATTTTGCCTAGAAAAATTTTGGAGTAGCAGGAGCATTGATTGTCACCCAAGGAAACTCTGGAGCATCAAGAAACTTGATTGGGAGAGGATTTGTGCGATCCTGGAAAAATGGGTTTCAGGCCAGAAAAACGATGACCCCGGGGTCATCAAAAATTTTGGTGGAAAAAAAATATTTTCCCTAGGCACAATTTGGTTTAGCAGGAGCATTGCTTATTACGTAAAGAAACCCTAGAGCATCAAGAAACTTCACTGGGAGAGGATTTATTTGATCCTTGAAATATGGGTTTCAGGCCAGAAAAACGATGACCCCGGGGTCATCAAAATTTTGGTGGAAAAAAAATATTTTGCCTAGAAAATTTTGGAGTAGCAGTAGCATTGATTGTCACCCAAGGAAACTCTGGAGCATCAAGAAACTTGATTGGGAGAGGATATGTGCGATTCTTGATAAATGGGTTTCAGGCCAGAAAAACGATGACCCCGGGGTCATGAAAAATTTTGGTGGAAAAAATTATTTTCCCTAGCACAATTTGGTGTAGCAGGAGCATTGCTTAATTACGTAAAGAAACCCTGGAGCAACAAGAAACTTCACTGGGAGAGGATTTATGCGATCCTGGAAAAATGGGTTTCAGGCCAGAAAAAAGATGACCCCGGGGTCATCAAAAATTTTGGTGGAAAAAAAAATATTTTGCCTAGAAACATTTTGGATTAGCAGGAGCATTAATTATTACGTAAAGAAACCCTGGAGCATCAAGAAACTTCACTGGGAGAGGATTTATGCGATCCTGGAAAAATGGGTTTCAGGCCAGAAAAACGATGACCCCGGGGTCATCAAAAGTTTTGGTGGAAAAAAATATTTTGCCTAGAAAAATTTTGGAGTAGCAGGAGCATTGATTGTCCACCCAAGGAAACTCTGGAGCATCAAGAAACTTGATTGGGAGAGGATATGTGCGATTCTTGATAAATGGGTTTCAGGCCAGAAAAACGATGACCCGGGGTCATCAAAAATTTGGTGGAAAAAAAATATTTTCCCTAGGCCCAATTTGGTGTAGCTGGAGCATTGCTTATTACGTAAAGAAACCCTGAGCATCAAGAAACTTCACTGGGAGAGGATTTATGCGATCCTGGAAAAATGGGTTTCAGGCCAGAAAAACGATGACCCCGGGGTCATCAAAAATTTTGGTGGAAAAAAAATATTTTCCCTAGGCACAATTTGGTGTAGCAGGAGCATTGCTTATTACTTAAAGAAACCCTGGAGCATCAAGAAACTTGATTGGGAGAGGATTTGTGCGATCCTGGAAAAATGGATTTCAGGCCAGAAAAACGATGACCCCGGGGTCATCAAAATTTTGGTGGAAAAATTTTTTTTTCCCTAGACACATTTTGGTACAGCAGGAGCATTGCTTGTCACCCGAGGAACCCTTGAGCATCAAGAAAATTGATTGGGAGAGGATTTGTGCGATCCTGGAAAAATGGATTTCAGGCCAGAATAACGATGACCCCGGGGGTCATCAAAAATTTTTGTGGAAAAAAATATTTGCCTAGAAACATTTTGGTGTAGCAGGAGCAGTGCTTGTCACCCAAGGAAACTCTGGAGCATCAAAAAACTTGATTGGGAGAGGATACGTGCGATCCTGGAAAAATGGGTTTCAGGCCAGAAAAACGATGACCCCGGGGTCATAAAAAATTTTGGTGAAAAAAATTATTTTCCCTAGGAACAATTTGGTGTAGCAGGAGCATTGCTTATTACGTAAAGAAACCCTGGAGCATCAAGAAACTTCACTGGGAGAGGATTTATGCGATCCTGGAAAAATGGGTTTCAGGCCAGAAAAACAATGACCCCGGGTCATCAAAAATTTTGGTGGAAAAAAATATTTTGCCTAGAAAAATTTTGGAGTAGCAGGAGCATTGATTGTCACACCAAGGAAACTCTGGAGCATCAAGAAACTTGATTGGGAGAGGATATGTGCGATTCTTGATAAATGGGTTTCAGGCCAGAAAAACGATGACCCCGGGGTCATAAAAAATTTTGGTGGAAAAAATTATTTTCCCTAGGCAAAATTTGGTGTAGCAGGAGCATTGCTTATTACGTAAAGAAACCCTGGAGCAACAAGAAACTTCACTGGGAGAGGATTTATGCGATCCAGGAAAAATGGTTTCAGGCCAGAAAAACAATGACCCCGGGTCATCAAAATTTTTGTGGAAAAATTTTTTTTCCCTAGACACATTTTGGTACAGCAGGAGCATTGCTTGTCACCCGAGAAACCCTGGAGCATCAAGAAAGTTGATTGGGAGAGGATTTGTGCGATCCTGGAAAAATGGGTTTCAGGCCAGAAAAACTATGACCCCGGGGTCATCAAAAATTTTGGTGAAAACAAATATTTTCCCTAGGCACAATTTGGTTTAGCAGGAGCATTGCTTATTACGTAAAGAAACCCTAGAGCATCAAGAAACTTCACTGGAGAAGGATTATTTGATCATGAAATATGGGTTTCAGGCCAGAAAAACGATGACCCCTGGGGTCATCAAAAATTTTGGTGGAAAAAAAATATTTTGCCTAGAAAAATTTTGGAGTAGCAGATAGCATTGATTGTCACCCAAGAAACTCTGGAGCATCAAGAAACTTGATTGGGAGAGGATATGTGCGATTCTTGATAAATGGGTTTTAGGCCAGAAAAACGATGACGACCCCGGGGTCATGAAAAATTTGGTGGAAAAAAAATATTTTCCCTAGGCCCAATTTGGTGTAGCTGGAGCATTGCTTATTACGTAAAGAAACCCTGGAGCATCAAGAAACTTCACTGGAGAGGATTTATGCGATCCTGGAAAAATGGGTTTCAGGCCAGAAAACGATGACCACGGGGTCATCAAAAATTTTGGTGGAAAAAAATATTTTCCCTAGGCACAATTTGGTTGTAGCAGGAGCATTGCTTATTACTTAAAGAAACCCTGGAGCATCAAGAAAGTTGATTGGGAGAGGATTTGTGCGATCCTGGAAAAATGATTTCAGGCCAGAAAAACGATGACCCCGGGGTCATCAAAAATTTGGTGGAAAATTTTTTTTCCCTAGACACATTTTGGTACAGCAGGAGCATTGCTTGTCACCCGAGGAAACCCTGGAGCATCAAGAAAGTTGATTGGAGAGGATTTGTGCGATCCTGGAAAAATGGGTTTCAGGCCAGAAAACGATGACCCCGGGGTCTTCAAAAATTTTGGTGGAAAAATTTTTTTTTCCCTAGACACAGTTTGGTGTAGCAGGAGCATTGCTTGTCACCCGAGGAAACCCTGGAGCATCAAGAAAGTTGATTGGGAGAGGATTTGTGCGATCCTGGAAAAATGGATTTCAGGCCAGAATAACGATGACCCCGGGGTCTTCAAAAATTTTTGTGGAAAAAAAATATTTGCCTAGAAACATTTTGGTGTAGCAGGAGCATTGCTTGTCACCCAAGGAAACTCTGGAGCATCAAAAAACTTGATTGGGAGAGGATATGTGCGATCCTGGAAAAATGGGTTTCAGGCCAGAAAAACGATGACCCCGGGGTCATCAAAAATTTTGGTGGAAAAAAATTATTTTCTCTAGGCACAATTTGGTGTAGCAGGAGCATTGCTTATTACGTAAAGAAACCCTGGAGCAACAAGAAACTTCACTGTGAGAGGATTTATGCGATCCTGGAAAAATGGGTTTCAGGCCAGAAAAACAATGACCCCGGGGTCATCAAAAATTTTAGTGGAAAAAAATTATTTTCCCTAGGCACAATTTGGTGTAGCAGAAGCATTGCTTATTACGTAAAGAAACCCTGGAGCATCAAGAAACTTCACTGGGAGAGGATTTATGCGATCCTGGAAAAATGGGTTTCAGGCCAGAAAAACAATGACCCCGGGGTCATCAAAAATTTTTGTTGAAAAAAAATATTTGCCTAGAAACATTTTGGTGTAGCAGGAGCATTGCTTGTCACCCAAGGAAACTCTGGAGTATCAAAAAACTTGATTGGGAGAGCATATGTGCGATCCTGGAAAAATGGGTTTCAGGCCAGAAAAACGATGACCCCGGGGTCATCAAAAATTTTAGTGGAAAAAAATTATTTTCCCTAGGCACAATTTGGTGTAGCAGAAGCATTGCTTATTACGTAAAGAAACCCTGGAGCATCAAGAAACTTCACTGGGAGAGGATTTATGCGATCCTGGAAAAATGGGTTTCAGGCCAGAAAAACAATGACCCCGGGGTCATCAAAAATTTTTGTGGAAAAAAAATATTTGCCTAGAAACATTTTGGTGTAGCAGGAGCATTGCTTGTCACCCAAGGAAACTCTGGAGTATGAAAAAACTTGATTGGGAGAGCATATGTGCGATCCTGGAAAAATGGGTTTCAGGCCAGAAAAACGATGACCCGGGGGTCATCAAAAATTTTAGTGGAAAAAAATTATTTTCCCTAGGCACAATTTGGTGTAGCAGGAGCATTGCTTATTACGTAAAGAAACCCTGGAGCATGAAGAAACTTCACTGGGAGAGGATTTATGCGATCCTGGAAAAAAGGGTTTCAGGCCAGAAAAACGATGACCCCGGGGTCATCAAAAATTTTGGTGGAAAAAAAATATTTTGCCTAGAAACATTTTGGTGTAGCAGGAGCATTGCTTGTCACCCAAGGAAACCCTGGAGCATCAAGAAAGTTGATTGGGAGAGGATTTGTGCGATCCTGGAAAAATGGATTTCAGGCCAGAAAAACGATGACCCCGGGGTCATCAAAAATTTTGGTGGAAAAAAAATATTTTCCCTAGGCTTAATTTGGTTTAGCAGGAGCATTGCTTATTACGTAAAGAAACCCTGGAGCATCAAGAAACTTCACTGGGAGAGGATTTATTTGATCCTTGAAATATGGGTTTCAGGCCAGAAAAACGATGACCCCGGGGTCATCAAAAATTTTGGTGGAAAAAAAATATTTTGCCTAGAAACATTTTGGAGTAGCAGGAGCATTGATTGTCACCCAAAGAAACTCTGGAGCATCAAGAAAATTGATTGGGAGAGGATATGTGCGATTCTTGATAAATGGGTTTCAGGACAGAAAAACGATGACCCCGGGGTCATCAAAAATTTTGGTGGAAAAAAATTATTTTCTCTAGGCACAATTTGGTTTAGCAGGAGCATTGCTTATTACGTAAAGAAACCCTGGAGCAACAAGAAACTTCACTGTGAGAGGATTTATGCGATCCTGGAAAAATGGGTTTCAGGCCAGAAAAACAATGACCCCGGGGTCATCAAAAATTTTAGTGGAAAAAAATTATTTTCCCTAGGCACAATTTGGTGTAGCAGAAGCATTGCTTATTACGTAAAGAAACCCTGGAGCATCAAGAAACTTCACTGGGAGAGGATTTATGCGATCCTGGAAAAATGGGTTTCAGGCCAGAAAAACAATGACCCCGGGGTCATCAAAAATTTTTGTGGAAAAAAAATATTTGCCTAGAAACATTTTGGTGTAGCAGGAGCATTGCTTGTCACCCAAGGAAACTCTGGAGTATCAAAAAACTTGATTGGGAGAGCATATGTGCGATCCTGGAAAAATGGGTTTCAGGCCAGAAAAACGATGACCCCGGGGTCATCAAAAATTTTAGTGGAAAAAAATTATTTTCCCTAGGCACAATTTGGTGTAGCAGGAGCATTGCTTATTACGTAAAGAAACCCTGGAGCATGAAGAAACTTCACTGGGAGAGGATTTATGCGATCCTGGAAAAAAGGGTTTCAGGCCAGAAAAACGATGACCCCGGGGTCATCAAAAATTTTGGTGGAAAAAAAATATTTTGCCTAGAAACATTTTGGTGTAGCAGGAGCATTGCTTGTCACCCAAGGAAACCCTGGAGCATCAAGAAAGTTGATTGGGAGAGGATTTGTGCGATCCTGGAAAAATGGATTTCAGGCCAGAAAAACGATGACCCCGGGGTCATCAAAAATTTTGGTGGAAAAAAAATATTTTCCCTAGGCTTAATTTGGTTTAGCAGGAGCATTGCTTATTACGTAAAGAAACCCTGGAGCATCAAGAAACTTCACTGGGAGAGGATTTATTTGATCCTTGAAATATGGGTTTCAGGCCAGAAAAACGATGACCCCGGGGTCATCAAAAATTTTGGTGGAAAAAAAATATTTTGCCTAGAAACATTTTGGAGTAGCAGGAGCATTGATTGTCACCCAAAGAAACTCTGGAGCATCAAGAAAATTGATTGGGAGAGGATATGTGCGATTCTTGATAAATGGGTTTCAGGACAGAAAAACGATGACCCCGGGGTCATCAAAAATTTTGGTGGAAAAGAATTATTTTCCCTAGGCACAATTTGGTGTAGCAGGAGCATTGCTTATTACATAAAGAAATCCTGGAGCAACAAGAAACTTCACTGGGAGAGGATTTATGCGATCCTGGAAAAATGGGTTTCATGCCAGAAAAACGATGACCCCGGGGTCATCAAAAATTTTGGTGGAAAAAAAATATTTTGCCTAGAAACATTTTGGATTAGCAGGAGCATTGCTTGTCAACCAAGGAAACTCTGGAGCATCAAGAAACTTGATTGGGAGGGGATATGTGCGAGCCTTGAAAAATGGGTTTCAGGCCAGAAAAACGATGACCCCGGAGTCATCAAAAATTTTGGTGGAAAAAAATTATTTTCCCTAGGCACAATTTGGTGTAGCAGGAGCATTGCTTATTACGTAAAGAAACCCTGGTGCATCAAGAAACTTCACAGGGAGAGGATTTATGCGATCCTGGAAAAATGGGTTTCAGGCCAGAAAAACGATGACCCCGGGGTCATCAAAAATTTTGGTGGAAAAAAATTATTTTCCCTATGCCCAATTTGGTGTAGCTGGAGCATTGCTTATTACGTAAAGAAACCCTGGAGCATCAAGAAACTTCACTGGGAGAGGATTTATGCGATCCTGGAAAAATGGGTTTCAGGCCAGAAAAACGATGACCCCGGGGTCATCAAAAATTTTGGTGGAAAAAAAATATTTTCCCTAGGCACAATTTGGTGTAGCAGGAGCATTGCTTATTACTTAAAGAAACCCTGGAGCATCAAGAAACTTGATTGGGAGAGGATTTTTGCGATCCTGGAAAAATGGATTTCAGGCCAGAAAAACGATGACCCCGGGGTCATCAAAAATTTTGGAGGAAAAAAAATATTTTCCCTAGGCACAATTTGGTGTAGCAGGAGCATTGCTTATTACTTAAAGAAACCCTGGAGCATCAAGAAACTTCACTGGGAGAGGATTTATGTGATCCTTGAAAAATGGGTTTCAGGCCAGAAAAACGATGACCCCGGGGTCATAAAAAATTTTGGTGGAAAAAAATTATTTTCCCTAGGAACAATTTGGTGTAGCAGGAGCATTGCTTATTACGTAAAGAAACCCTGGAGCATCAAGAATCTTCACTGGGAGAGGATTTATGCGTTCCTGGAAAAATGGGTTTCAGGCCAGAAAAACGATGACCCCGGGATCATCAAAAATTTTGGTGGAAAAATTTTTTTTCCCTAGACACATTTTGGTACAGCAGGAGCATTGTTTGTCACCCGAGGAAACCCTGGAGCATCAAGAAAGTTGATTGGGAGAGGATTTGTGCGATCCTGGAAAAATGGGTTTCAGGCCAGAAAAACGATGACCCCGGGGTCATCAAAAATTTTGGTGGAAAATTTTTTTTTCCCTAGACACAGTTTGGTGTAGCAGGAGCATTGCTTGTCACCCGAGGAAACCCTGGAGCATCAAGAAAGTTGATTGGGAGAGGATTTGTGCGATCCTGGAAAAATGGATTTCAGGCCAGAATAACGATGACCCCGGGGTCTTCAAAAATTTTTGTGGAAAAAAAATATTTGCCTAGAAACATTTTGGTGTAGCAGGAGCATTGCTTGTCACCCAAGGAAACTCTGGAGCATCAAAAAACTTGATTGGGAGAGGATATGTGCGATCCTGGAAAAATGGGTTTCAGGCCAGAAAAACGATGACCCCGGGGTCATCAAAAATTTTGGTGGAAAAAAATTATTTTCCCTAGGCACAATTTGGTTTAGCAGGAGCATTGCTTATTACGTAAAGAAACCCTGGAGCAACAAGAAACTTCACTGTGAGAGGATTTATGCGATCCTGGAAAAATGGGTTTCAGGCCAGAAAAACAATGACCCCGGGGTCATCAAAAATTTTTGTGGAAAAAAAATATTTGCCTAGAAACATTTTGGTGTAGCAGGAGCATTGCTTGTCACCCAAGGAAACTCTGGAGTATCAAAAAACTTGATTGGGAGAGCATATGTGCGATCCTGGAAAAATGGGTTTCAGGCCAGAAAAACGATGACCCCGGGGTCATCAAAAATTTTAGTGGAAAAAAATTATTTTCCCTAGGCACAATTTGGTGTAGCAGGAGCATTGCTTATTACGTAAAGAAACCCTGGAGCATGAAGAAACTTCACTGGGAGAGGATTTATGCGATCCTGGAAAAAAGGGTTTCAGGCCAGAAAAACGATGACCCCGGGGTCATCAAAAATTTTGGTGGAAAAAAAATATTTTGCCTAGAAACATTTTGGTGTAGCAGGAGCATTGCTTGTCACCCAAGGAAACCCTGGAGCATCAAGAAAGTTGATTGGGAGAGGATTTGTGCGATCCTGGAAAAATGGATTTCAGGCCAGAAAAACGATGACCCCGGGGTCATCAAAAATTTTGGTGGAAAAAAAATATTTTCCCTAGGCTTAATTTGGTTTAGCAGGAGCATTGCTTATTACGTAAAGAAACCCTGGAGCATCAAGAAACTTCACTGGGAGAGGATTTATTTGATCCTTGAAATATGGGTTTCAGGCCAGAAAAACGATGACCCCGGGGTCATCAAAAATTTTGGTGGAAAAAAAATATTTTGCCTAGAAACATTTTGGAGTAGCAGGAGCATTGATTGTCACCCAAAGAAACTCTGGAGCATCAAGAAAATTGATTGGGTGAGGATATGTGCGATTCTTGATAAATGGGTTTCAGGACAGAAAAACGATGACCCCGGGGTCATCAAAAATTTTGGTGGAAAAGAATTATTTTCCCTAGGCACAATTTGGTGTAGCAGGAGCATTGCTTATTACATAAAGAAATCCTGGAGCAACAAGAAACTTCACTGGGAGAGGATTTATGCGATCCTGGAAAAATGGGTTTCATGCCAGAAAAACGATGACCCCGGGGTCATCAAAAATTTTGGTGGAAAAAAAATATTTTGCCTAGAAACATTTTGGATTAGCAGGAGCATTGCTTGTCAACCAAGGAAACTCTGGAGCATCCAGAAACTTGATTGGGAGGGGATATGTGCGAGCCTTGAAAAATGGGTTTCAGGCCAGAAAAACGATGACCCCGGAGTCATCAAAAATTTTGGTGGAAAAAAATTATTTTCCCTAGGCACAATTTGGTGTAGCAGGAGCATTGCTTATTACGTAAAGAAACCCTGGTGCATCAAGAAACTTCACAGGGAGAGGATTTATGCGATCCTGGAAAAATGGGTTTCAGGCCAGAAAAACGATGACCCCGGGGTCATCAAAAATTTTGGTGGAAAAAAATTATTTTCCCTATGCCCAATTTGGTGTAGCTGGAGCATTGCTTATTACGTAAAGAAACCCTGGAGCATCAAGAAACTTCACTGGGAGAGGATTTATGCGATCCTGGAAAAATGGGTTTCAGGCCAGAAAAACGATGACCCCGGGGTCATCAAAAATTTTGGTGGAAAAAAAATATTTTCCCTAGGCACAATTTGGTGTAGCAGGAGCATTGCTTATTACTTAAAGAAACCCTGGAGCATCAAGAAACTTGATTGGGAGAGGATTTTTGCGATCCTGGAAAAATGGATTTCAGGCCAGAAAAACGATGACCCCGGGGTCATCAAAAATTTTGGTGGAAAAAAAATATTTTCCCTAGGCACAATTTGGTGTAGCAGGAGCATTGCTTATTACTTAAAGAAACCCTGGAGCATCAAGAAACTTCACTGGGAGAGGATTTATGTGATCCTTGAAAAATGGGTTTCAGGCCAGAAAAACGATGACCCCGGGGTCATAAAAAATTTTGGTGGAAAAAAATTATTTTCCCTAGGAACAATTTGGTGTAGCAGGAGCATTGCTTATTACGTAAAGAAACCCTGGAGCATCAAGAATCTTCACTGGGAGAGGATTCATGCGTTCCTGGAAAAATGGGTTTCAGGCCAGAAAAACGATGACCCCGGGATCATCAAAAATTTTGGTGGAAAATTTTTTTTTCCCTAGACACATTTTGGTACAGCAGGAGCATTGCTTGTCACCCGAGGAAACCCTGGAGCATCAAGAAAGTTGATTGGGAGAGGATTTGTGCGATCCTGGAAAAATGGGTTTCAGGCCAGAAAAACGATGACCCCGGGGTCATCAAAAATTTTGGTGGAAAAAAATTATTTTCCCTAGGCACAATGTGGTGTAGCAGGAGCATTGCTTATTACGTAAAGAAACCCTGGAGCTTCAAGAAACTTCACTGGAAGAGGATTTATGCGATCCTGGAAAAATGGGTTTCAGGCCAGAAAAACGATGACCCCGGGGTCATCAAAAATTTTGGTGGAAAAAAAATATTTTGCCTAGAAAAATTTTGGAGTAGCAGGAGCATTGCTTGTCACCCAAGGAAACTCTGGAGCATCAAGAAACTTGATTGGGAGAGGATATGTGCGATCCTGGAAAAATGGGTTTCAGGCCAGAAAAACGATGACCCCGGGGTCATCAAAAATTTTGGTGGAAAAAATTTTTTTTCCCAAGACACAGTTTGGTGTAGCAGGAGCATTGCTTGTCACCCAAGGAAACCCTGGAGCATGAAGAAACTTGATTGGGAGAGCATTTGTGCGATCGTGGAAAAATGGATTTCAGGCCAGAAAAACGATGACCCCGGGGTCATCAAAAATTTTGGTGGAAAAAATTTTTTTTCCCTAGACACATTTTGGTGTAGCAGGAGCATTGCTTGTCACCCAAGGAAACCCTGGAGCATGAAGAAACTTGATTGGGAGAGCATTTGTGCGATCGTGGAAAAATGGATTTCAGGCCAGAAAAACGATGACCCCGGGGTCATCAAAAATTTTGGTGGAAAAAAAATATTTTCCCTAGGCACAATTTGGTGTAGCAGGAGCATTGCTTATTACTTAAAGAAACCCTGGAGCATCAAGAAACTTGATTGGGAGAGGATTTGTGCGATCCTGGAAAAATGGATTTCAGGCCAGAAAAACAATGACCCCAGGGTCATCAAAAATTTTGGTGGAAAAAAAATATTTTCCCTAGGCACAATTTGGTGTAGCAGGAGCATTGCTTATTACTTAAAGAAACCCTGGAGCATCAAGAAACTTCACTGGGAGAGGATTTATGTGATCCTTGAAAAATGGGTTTCAGGCCAGAAAAACGATGACCCCGGGGTCATCAAAAATTTTGGTGGAAAAAAATTATTTTCCCTAGGAACAATTTGGTGTAGCAGGAGCATTGCTTATTACGTAAAGAAACCCTGGAGCATCAAGAAAATTCACTGGGAGAGGATTTGTGCGATCATGGAAAAATGGGTTTCAGGCCAGAAAAACGATGACCCCTGGGTCATCAAAAATTTTGGTGGAAAAAATTTTTTTTCCCTAGACACAGTTTGGTGTAGCAGGAGCATTGCTTGTCACCCAAGGAAACCCTGGAGCATCAAGAAAGTTGATTGGGAGAGGATTTGTGCGATCCTGGAAAAATGGGTTTCAGGCCAGAAAAACGATGACCCCGGGGTCATCAAAAATTTTGGTGGAAAAATTTTTTTTTCCCTAGACACAGTTTGATGTAGCAGGAGCATTGCTTGTCACCCGAGTAAACCCTGGAGCATCAAGAAAGTTGATTGGGAGAGGATTTGTGCGATCCTGGAAAAATGGATTTCAGGCCAGAATAACGATGACCCCGGGGTCATCAAAAATTTTTGTGGAAAAAATTTTTTTTCCCTAGACACAGTTTGGTGTAGCAGGAGCATTGCTTGTCACCCAAGGAAACCCTGGAGCATCAAGAAACTTGATTGGGAGAGGATTTGTGCGATCCTGGAAAAATGGATTTCAGGCCAGAAAAACGATGACCCCGGGGTCATCAAAAATTTTGGAAAAAAAAAAATATTTTCCCTAGGCACAATTTGGTGTAGCAGGAGCATTGCTTAGTACTTAAAGAAACGCTGGAGCATCAAGAAACTTCACTGGGAGAGGATTTATGTGATTCTGGAAAAATGGGTTTCAGGCCAGAAAAACGATGACCCCGGGGTCATCAAAAATTTTGGTGGAAAAAAATTATTTTCCCTAGGAACAATTTGGTGTAGCAGGAGCATTGCTTATTACGTAAAGAAACCCTGGATCATCAAGAAAATTCACTGGGAGAGGATTTATGCGATCCTGGAAAAATGGATTTCAGGCCAGAAAAACGATGACCCCGGGGTCATCAAAAATTTTGGTGGAAAAATTTTTTTTTCCCTAGACACAGTTTGGTGTAGCAGGAGCATTGCTTGTCACCCGAGTAAACCCTGGAGCATCAAGAAAGTTGATTGGGAGAGGATTTGTGCGATCCTGGAAAAATGGATTTCAGGCCAGAATAACGATGACCCCGGGGTCATCAAAAATTTTTGTGAAAAAAATTTTTTTCCCTACACACTGTTTGGTGTAGCAGGAGCATTGCTTGTCACCCAAGGAAACCCTGGAGCATCAAGAAACTTGATTGGGAGAGGATTTGTGCGATCCTGGAAAAATGGATTTCAGGCCAGAAAAACGATGACCCCGGGGTCATCAAAAATTTTGGAAAAAAAAAAAATATTTTCCCTAGGCACAATTTGGTGTAGCAGGAGCATTGCTTAGTACTTAAAGAAACCCTGGAGCATCAAGAAACTTCACTGGGAGAGGATTTATGTGATCCTTGAAAAATGGATTTCAGGCCAGAAAAACGATGACCCCGGGGTCATCAAAAATTTTGGTGGAAAAATTTTTTTTCCCTAGACACATTTTGGTATAGCAGGAGCATTGCTTGTCACCCGAGGAAAACCTGGAGCATCAAGAAAGTTGATTGGGAGAGGATTTGTGCGATCCTGGAAAAATGGGTTTCAGGCCAGAAAAACGATGACCCCGGGGTCATCAAAAATTTTGGTGGAAAAATTTTTTTTTCCCTAGACACAGTTTGGTGTAGCAGGAGCATTGCTTGTCACCCGAGGAAACCCTGGAGCATCAAGAAAGTTGATTGGGAGAGGATTTGTGCGATCCTGGAAAAATGGGTTTCAGGCCAGAAAAACGATGACCCCGGGGTCATCAAAAATTTTTGTGGAAAAAGATTTTTTTCCCTAGACACAGTTTGGTGTAGCAGGAGCATTGCTTGTCACCCAAGGAGACCCTGGAGCATCAAGAAACTTGATTGGGAGAGGATTTGTGCGATCCTGGAAAAATGGATTTCAGGCCAGAAAAACGATGACCCCGGGGTCATCAAAAATTTTTGTGGAAAAAAAATATTTGCCTAGAAACATTTTGGTGTAGCAGGAGCATTGCTTGTCACCCAAGGAAACTCTGGAGCATCAAAAAACTTGATTGGGAGAGGATATGTGCGATCCTGGAAAAATGGGTTTCAGGCCAGAAAAACGATGACCCCGGGGTCATCAAAAATTTTAGTGGAAAAAAATTATTTTCCCTAGGCACAATTTGGTGTAGCAGAAGCATTGCTTATTACGTAAAGAAACCCTGGAGCATCAAGAAACTTCACTGGGAGAGGATTTATGCGATCCTGGAAAAATGGGTTTCAGGCCAGAAAAACAATGACCCCGGGGTCATCAAAAATTTTTGTGGAAAAAAAATATTTGCCTAGAAACATTTTGGTGTAGCAGGAGCATTGCTTGTCACCCAAGGAAACTCTGGAGTATCAAAAAACTTGATTGGGAGAGCATATGTGCGATCCTGGAAAAATGGGTTTCAGGCCAGAAAAACGATGACCCCGGGGTCATCAAAAATTTTAGTGGAAAAAAATTATTTTCCCTAGGCACAATTTGGTGTAGCAGGAGCATTGCTTATTACGTAAAGAAACCCTGGAGCATGAAGAAACTTCACTGGGAGAGGATTTATGCGATCCTGGAAAAAAGGGTTTCAGGCCAGAAAAACGATGACCCCGGGGTCATCAAAAATTTTGGTGGAAAAAAAATATTTTGCCTAGAAACATTTTGGTGTAGCAGGAGCATTGCTTGTCACCCAAGGAAACCCTGGAGCATCAAGAAAGTTGATTGGGAGAGGATTTGTGCGATCCTGGAAAAATGGATTTCAGGCCAGAAAAACGATGACCCCGGGGTCATCAAAAATTTTGGTGGAAAAAAAATATTTTCCCTAGGCTTAATTTGGTTTAGCAGGAGCATTGCTTATTACGTAAAGAAACCCTGGAGCATCAAGAAACTTCACTGGGAGAGGATTTATTTGATCCTTGAAATATGGGTTTCAGGCCAGAAAAACGATGACCCCGGGGTCATCAAAAATTTTGGTGGAAAAAAAATATTTTGCCTAGAAACATTTTGGAGTAGCAGGAGCATTGATTGTCACCCAAAGAAACTCTGGAGCATCAAGAAAATTGATTGGGAGAGGATATGTGCGATTCTTGATAAATGGGTTTCAGGACAGAAAAACGATGACCCCGGGGTCATCAAAAATTTTGGTGGAAAAAAATTATTTTCTCTAGGCACAATTTGGTTTAGCAGGAGCATTGCTTATTACGTAAAGAAACCCTGGAGCAACAAGAAACTTCACTGTGAGAGGATTTATGCGATCCTGGAAAAATGGGTTTCAGGCCAGAAAAACAATGACCCCGGGGTCATCAAAAATTTTAGTGGAAAAAAATTATTTTCCCTAGGCACAATTTGGTGTAGCAGAAGCATTGCTTATTACGTAAAGAAACCCTGGAGCATCAAGAAACTTCACTGGGAGAGGATTTATGCGATCCTGGAAAAATGGGTTTCAGGCCAGAAAAACAATGACCCCGGGGTCATCAAAAATTTTTGTGGAAAAAAAATATTTGCCTAGAAACATTTTGGTGTAGCAGGAGCATTGCTTGTCACCCAAGGAAACTCTGGAGTATCAAAAAACTTGATTGGGAGAGCATATGTGCGATCCTGGAAAAATGGGTTTCAGGCCAGAAAAACGATGACCCCGGGGTCATCAAAAATTTTAGTGGAAAAAAATTATTTTCCCTAGGCACAATTTGGTGTAGCAGGAGCATTGCTTATTACGTAAAGAAACCCTGGAGCATGAAGAAACTTCACTGGGAGAGGATTTATGCGATCCTGGAAAAAAGGGTTTCAGGCCAGAAAAACGATGACCCCGGGGTCATCAAAAATTTTGGTGGAAAAAAAATATTTTGCCTAGAAACATTTTGGTGTAGCAGGAGCATTGCTTGTCACCCAAGGAAACCCTGGAGCATCAAGAAAGTTGATTGGGAGAGGATTTGTGCGATCCTGGAAAAATGGATTTCAGGCCAGAAAAACGATGACCCCGGGGTCATCAAAAATTTTGGTGGAAAAAAAATATTTTCCCTAGGCTTAATTTGGTTTAGCAGGAGCATTGCTTATTACGTAAAGAAACCCTGGAGCATCAAGAAACTTCACTGGGAGAGGATTTATTTGATCCTTGAAATATGGGTTTCAGGCCAGAAAAACGATGACCCCGGGGTCATCAAAAATTTTGGTGGAAAAAAAATATTTTGCCTAGAAACATTTTGGAGTAGCAGGAGCATTGATTGTCACCCAAAGAAACTCTGGAGCATCAAGAAAATTGATTGGGAGAGGATATGTGCGATTCTTGATAAATGGGTTTCAGGACAGAAAAACGATGACCCCGGGGTCATCAAAAATTTTGGTGGAAAAGAATTATTTTCCCTAGGCACAATTTGGTGTAGCAGGAGCATTGCTTATTACATAAAGAAATCCTGGAGCAACAAGAAACTTCACTGGGAGAGGATTTATGCGATCCTGGAAAAATGGGTTTCATGCCAGAAAAACGATGACCCCGGGGTCATCAAAAATTTTGGTGGAAAAAAAATATTTTGCCTAGAAACATTTTGGATTAGCAGGAGCATTGCTTGTCAACCAAGGAAACTCTGGAGCATCAAGAAACTTGATTGGGAGGGGATATGTGCGAGCCTTGAAAAATGGGTTTCAGGCCAGAAAAACGATGACCCCGGAGTCATCAAAAATTTTGGTGGAAAAAAATTATTTTCCCTAGGCACAATTTGGTGTAGCAGGAGCATTGCTTATTACGTAAAGAAACCCTGGTGCATCAAGAAACTTCACAGGGAGAGGATTTATGCGATCCTGGAAAAATGGGTTTCAGGCCAGAAAAACGATGACCCCGGGGTCATCAAAAATTTTGGTGGAAAAAAATTATTTTCCCTATGCCCAATTTGGTGTAGCTGGAGCATTGCTTATTACGTAAAGAAACCCTGGAGCATCAAGAAACTTCACTGGGAGAGGATTTATGCGATCCTGGAAAAATGGGTTTCAGGCCAGAAAAACGATGACCCCGGGGTCATCAAAAATTTTGGTGGAAAAAAAATATTTTCCCTAGGCACAATTTGGTGTAGCAGGAGCATTGCTTATTACTTAAAGAAACCCTGGAGCATCAAGAAACTTGATTGGGAGAGGATTTTTGCGATCCTGGAAAAATGGATTTCAGGCCAGAAAAACGATGACCCCGGGGTCATCAAAAATTTTGGAGGAAAAAAAATATTTTCCCTAGGCACAATTTGGTGTAGCAGGAGCATTGCTTATTACTTAAAGAAACCCTGGAGCATCAAGAAACTTCACTGGGAGAGGATTTATGTGATCCTTGAAAAATGGGTTTCAGGCCAGAAAAACGATGACCCCGGGGTCATAAAAAATTTTGGTGGAAAAAAATTATTTTCCCTAGGAACAATTTGGTGTAGCAGGAGCATTGCTTATTACGTAAAGAAACCCTGGAGCATCAAGAATCTTCACTGGGAGAGGATTTATGCGTTCCTGGAAAAATGGGTTTCAGGCCAGAAAAACGATGACCCCGGGATCATCAAAAATTTTGGTGGAAAAATTTTTTTTCCCTAGACACATTTTGGTACAGCAGGAGCATTGTTTGTCACCCGAGGAAACCCTGGAGCATCAAGAAAGTTGATTGGGAGAGGATTTGTGCGATCCTGGAAAAATGGGTTTCAGGCCAGAAAAACGATGACCCCGGGGTCATCAAAAATTTTGGTGGAAAATTTTTTTTTCCCTAGACACAGTTTGGTGTAGCAGGAGCATTGCTTGTCACCCGAGGAAACCCTGGAGCATCAAGAAAGTTGATTGGGAGAGGATTTGTGCGATCCTGGAAAAATGGATTTCAGGCCAGAATAACGATGACCCCGGGGTCTTCAAAAATTTTTGTGGAAAAAAAATATTTGCCTAGAGACATTTTGGTGTAGCAGGAGCATTGCTTGTCACCCAAGGAAACTCTGGAGCATCAAAAAACTTGATTGGGAGAGGATATGTGCGATCCTGGAAAAATGGGTTTCAGGCCAGAAAAACGATGACCCCGGGGTCATCAAAAATTTTGGTGGAAAAAAATTATTTTCCCTAGGCACAATTTGGTTTAGCAGGAGCATTGCTTATTACGTAAAGAAACCCTGGAGCAACAAGAAACTTCACTGTGAGAGGATTTATGCGATCCTGGAAAAATGGGTTTCAGGCCAGAAAAACAATGACCCCGGGGTCATCAAAAATTTTAGTGGAAAAAAATTATTTTCCCTAGGCACAATTTGGTGTAGCAGAAGCATTGCTTATTACGTAAAGAAACCCTGGAGCATCAAGAAACATCACTGGGAGAGGATTTATGCGATCCTGGAAAAATGGGTTTCAGGCCAGAAAAACAATGACCCCGGGGTCATCAAAAATTTTTGTGGAAAAAAAATATTTGCCTAGAAACATTTTGGTGTAGCAGGAGCATTGCTTGTCACCCAAGGAAACTCTGGAGTATCAAAAAACTTGATTGGGAGAGCATATGTGCGATCCTGGAAAAATGGGTTTCAGGCCAGAAAAACGATGACCCCGGGGTCATCAAAAATTTTAGTGGAAAAAAATTATTTTCCCTAGGCACAATTTGGTGTAGCAGGAGCATTGCTTATTACGTAAAGAAACCCTGGAGCATGAAGAAACTTCACTGGGAGAGGATTTATGCGATCCTGGAAAAAAGGGTTTCAGGCCAGAAAAACGATGACCCCGGGGTCATCAAAAATTTTGGTGGAAAAAAAATATTTTGCCTAGAAACATTTTGGTGTAGCAGGAGCATTGCTTGTCACCCAAGGAAACCCTGGAGCATCAAGAAAGTTGATTGGGAGAGGATTTGTGCGATCCTGGAAAAATGGATTTCAGGCCAGAAAAACGATGACCCCGGGGTCATCAAAAATTTTGGTGGAAAAAAAATATTTTCCCTAGGCTTAATTTGGTTTAGCAGGAGCATTGCTTATTACGTAAAGAAACCCTGGAGCATCAAGAAACTTCACTGGGAGAGGATTTATTTGATCCTTGAAATATGGGTTTCAGGCCAGAAAAACGATGACCCCGGGGTCATCAAAAATTTTGGTGGAAAAAAAATATTTTGCCTAGAAACATTTTGGAGTAGCAGGAGCATTGATTGTCACCCAAAGAAACTCTGGAGCATCAAGAAAATTGATTGGGAGAGGATATGTGCGATTCTTGATAAATGGGTTTCAGGACAGAAAAACGATGACCCCGGGGTCATCAAAAATTTTGGTGGAAAAGAATTATTTTCCCTAGGCACAATTTGGTGTAGCAGGAGCATTGCTTATTACATAAAGAAATCCTGGAGCAACAAGAAACTTCACTGGGAGAGGATTTATGCGATCCTGGAAAAATGGGTTTCATGCCAGAAAAACGATGACCCCGGGGTCATCAAAAATTTTGGTGGAAAAAAAATATTTTGCCTAGAAACATTTTGGATTAGCAGGAGCATTGCTTGTCAACCAAGGAAACTCTGGAGCATCCAGAAACTTGATTGGGAGGGGATATGTGCGAGCCTTGAAAAATGGGTTTCAGGCCAGAAAAACGATGACCCCGGAGTCATCAAAAATTTTGGTGGAAAAAAATTATTTTCCCTAGGCACAATTTGGTGTAGCAGGAGCATTGCTTATTACGTAAAGAAACCCTGGTGCATCAAGAAACTTCACAGGGAGAGGATTTATGCGATCCTGGAAAAATGGGTTTCAGGCCAGAAAAACGATGACCCCGGGGTCATCAAAAATTTTGGTGGAAAAAAATTATTTTCCCTATGCCCAATTTGGTGTAGCTGGAGCATTGCTTATTACGTAAAGAAACCCTGGAGCATCAAGAAACTTCACTGGGAGAGGATTTATGCGATCCTGGAAAAATGGGTTTCAGGCCAGAAAAACGATGACCCCGGGGTCATCAAAAATTTTGGTGGAAAAAAAATATTTTCCCTAGGCACAATTTGGTGTAGCAGGAGCATTGCTTATTACTTAAAGAAACCCTGGAGCATCAAGAAACTTGATTGGGAGAGGATTTTTGCGATCCTGGAAAAATGGATTTCAGGCCAGAAAAACGATGACCCCGGGGTCATCAAAAATTTTGGTGGAAAAAAAATATTTTCCCTAGGCACAATTTGGTGTAGCAGGAGCATTGCTTATTACTTAAAGAAACCCTGGAGCATCAAGAAACTTCACTGGGAGAGGATTTATGTGATCCTTGAAAAATGGGTTTCAGGCCAGAAAAACGATGACCCCGGGGTCATAAAAAATTTTGGTGGAAAAAAATTATTTTCCCTAGGAACAATTTGGTGTAGCAGGAGCATTGCTTATTACGTAAAGAAACCCTGGAGCATCAAGAATCTTCACTGGGAGAGGATTCATGCGTTCCTGGAAAAATGGGTTTCAGGCCAGAAAAACGATGACCCCGGGATCATCAAAAATTTTGGTGGAAAATTTTTTTTTCCCTAGACACATTTTGGTACAGCAGGAGCATTGCTTGTCACCCGAGGAAACCCTGGAGCATCAAGAAAGTTGATTGGGAGAGGATTTGTGCGATCCTGGAAAAATGGGTTTCAGGCCAGAAAAACGATGACCCCGGGGTCATCAAAAATTTTGGTGGAAAAAAATTATTTTCCCTAGGCACAATGTGGTGTAGCAGGAGCATTGCTTATTACGTAAAGAAACCCTGGAGCTTCAAGAAACTTCACTGGAAGAGGATTTATGCGATCCTGGAAAAATGGGTTTCAGGCCAGAAAAACGATGACCCCGGGGTCATCAAAAATTTTGGTGGAAAAAAAATATTTTGCCTAGAAAAATTTTGGAGTAGCAGGAGCATTGCTTGTCACCCAAGGAAACTCTGGAGCATCAAGAAACTTGATTGGGAGAGGATATGTGCGATCCTGGAAAAATGGGTTTCAGGCCAGAAAAACGATGACCCCGGGGTCATCAAAAATTTTGGTGGAAAAAATTTTTTTTCCCAAGACACAGTTTGGTGTAGCAGGAGCATTGCTTGTCACCCAAGGAAACCCTGGAGCATGAAGAAACTTGATTGGGAGAGCATTTGTGCGATCGTGGAAAAATGGATTTCAGGCCAGAAAAACGATGACCCCGGGGTCATCAAAAATTTTGGTGGAAAAAATTTTTTTTCCCTAGACACATTTTGGTGTAGCAGGAGCATTGCTTGTCACCCAAGGAAACCCTGGAGCATGAAGAAACTTGATTGGGAGAGCATTTGTGCGATCGTGGAAAAATGGATTTCAGGCCAGAAAAACGATGACCCCGGGGTCATCAAAAATTTTGGTGGAAAAAAAATATTTTCCCTAGGCACAATTTGGTGTAGCAGGAGCATTGCTTATTACTTAAAGAAACCCTGGAGCATCAAGAAACTTGATTGGGAGAGGATTTGTGCGATCCTGGAAAAATGGATTTCAGGCCAGAAAAACAATGACCCCAGGGTCATCAAAAATTTTGGTGGAAAAAAAATATTTTCCCTAGGCACAATTTGGTGTAGCAGGAGCATTGCTTATTACTTAAAGAAACCCTGGAGCATCAAGAAACTTCACTGGGAGAGGATTTATGTGATCCTTGAAAAATGGGTTTCAGGCCAGAAAAACGATGACCCCGGGGTCATCAAAAATTTTGGTGGAAAAAAATTATTTTCCCTAGGAACAATTTGGTGTAGCAGGAGCATTGCTTATTACGTAAAGAAACCCTGGAGCATCAAGAAAATTCACTGGGAGAGGATTTGTGCGATCATGGAAAAATGGGTTTCAGGCCAGAAAAACGATGACCCCTGGGTCATCAAAAATTTTGGTGGAAAAAATTTTTTTTCCCTAGACACAGTTTGGTGTAGCAGGAGCATTGCTTGTCACCCAAGGAAACCCTGGAGCATCAAGAAAGTTGATTGGGAGAGGATTTGTGCGATCCTGGAAAAATGGGTTTCAGGCCAGAAAAACGATGACCCCGGGGTCATCAAAAATTTTGGTGGAAAAATTTTTTTTTCCCTAGACACAGTTTGATGTAGCAGGAGCATTGCTTGTCACCCGAGTAAACCCTGGAGCATCAAGAAAGTTGATTGGGAGAGGATTTGTGCGATCCTGGAAAAATGGATTTCAGGCCAGAATAACGATGACCCCGGGGTCATCAAAAATTTTTGTGGAAAAAATTTTTTTTCCCTAGACACAGTTTGGTGTAGCAGGAGCATTGCTTGTCACCCAAGGAAACCCTGGAGCATCAAGAAACTTGATTGGGAGAGGATTTGTGCGATCCTGGAAAAATGGATTTCAGGCCAGAAAAACGATGACCCCGGGGTCATCAAAAATTTTGGAAAAAAAAAAATATTTTCCCTAGGCACAATTTGGTGTAGCAGGAGCATTGCTTAGTACTTAAAGAAACGCTGGAGCATCAAGAAACTTCACTGGGAGAGGATTTATGTGATTCTGGAAAAATGGGTTTCAGGCCAGAAAAACGATGACCCCGGGGTCATCAAAAATTTTGGTGGAAAAAAATTATTTTCCCTAGGAACAATTTGGTGTAGCAGGAGCATTGCTTATTACGTAAAGAAACCCTGGATCATCAAGAAAATTCACTGGGAGAGGATTTATGCGATCCTGGAAAAATGGATTTCAGGCCAGAAAAACGATGACCCCGGGGTCATCAAAAATTTTGGTGGAAAAATTTTTTTTTCCCTAGACACAGTTTGGTGTAGCAGGAGCATTGCTTGTCACCCGAGTAAACCCTGGAGCATCAAGAAAGTTGATTGGGAGAGGATTTGTGCGATCCTGGAAAAATGGATTTCAGGCCAGAATAACGATGACCCCGGGGTCATCAAAAATTTTTGTGAAAAAATTTTTTTTCCCTACACACTGTTTGGTGTAGCAGGAGCATTGCTTGTCACCCAAGGAAACCCTGGAGCATCAAGAAACTTGATTGGGAGAGGATTTGTGCGATCCTGGAAAAATGGATTTCAGGCCAGAAAAACGATGACCCCGGGGTCATCAAAAATTTTGGAAAAAAAAAAAATATTTTCCCTAGGCACAATTTGGTGTAGCAGGAGCATTGCTTAGTACTTAAAGAAACCCTGGAGCATCAAGAAACTTCACTGGGAGAGGATTTATGTGATCCTTGAAAAATGGATTTCAGGCCAGAAAAACGATGACCCCGGGGTCATCAAAAATTTTGGTGGAAAAATTTTTTTTCCCTAGACACATTTTGGTATAGCAGGAGCATTGCTTGTCACCCGAGGAAAACCTGGAGCATCAAGAAAGTTGATTGGGAGAGGATTTGTGCGATCCTGGAAAAATGGGTTTCAGGCCAGAAAAACGATGACCCCGGGGTCATCAAAAATTTTGGTGGAAAAATTTTTTTTTCCCTAGACACAGTTTGGTGTAGTAGGAGCATTGCTTGTCACCCGAGGAAACCCTGGAGCATCAAGAAAGTTGATTGGGAGAGGATTTGTGCGATCCTGGAAAAATGGGTTTCAGGCCAGAAAAACGATGACCCCGGGGTCATCAAAAATTTTGGTGGAAAAAGATTTTTTTCCCTAGACACAGTTTGGTGTAGCAGGAGCATTGCTTGTCACCCAAGGAGACCCTGGAGCATCAAGAAACTTGATTGGGAGAGGATTTGTGCGATCCTGTAAAAATGGATTTCAGGCCAGAAAAACGATGACCCCGGGGTCATCAAAAATTTTGGTGGAAAAAAATTATTTTCCCTAGGCACAATTTGGTGCAGCAGGAGCATTGCTTATTACGTAAAGAAACCCTGGAGCATCAAGAAACTTCACTGGGAGAGGATTTATGCGATCCTGGAAAAATGGGTTTCAGGCCAGAAAAACGATGACCCCGGGGTCATCAAAAATTTTGGTGGAAAAAAAATATTTTGCCTAGAAACATTTTGGAGTAGCAGGAGCATTGCTTGTCACCCAAGGAAACCCTGGAGCATCAAGAAACTTGATTGGGAGAGGATTTGTGCGATCCTGTAAAAATGGATTTCAGGCCAGAAAAACGATGACCCCGGGGTCATCAAAAATTTTGGTGGAAAAAAATTATTTTCCCTAGGCACAATTTGGTGCAGCAGGAGCATTGCTTATTACGTAAAGAAACCCTGGAGCATCAAGAAACTTCACTGGGAGAGGATTTATGCGATCCTGGAAAAATGGGTTTCAGGCCAGAAAAACGATGACCCCGGGGTCATCAAAAATTTTGGTGGAAAAAAAATATTTTCCCTAGGCACAGTTTGGTGTAGCAGGAGCATTGCTTATTACTTAAAGAAACCCTGGAGCATCAAGAAACTTGATTGGGAGAGGATTTGTGCGATCCTGGAAAAATGGATTTCAGGCCAGAAAAACGATGACCCCGGGGTCATCAAAAATTTTCGTGGAAAAAAAATATTTTCCCTAGGCACAATTTGGTGTAGCAGGAGCATTGCTTATTACGTAAAGAAACCCTGGAGCATCAAGAAACTTCACTGGGAGAGGATTTATGCGATCCTGGAAAAATGGGTTTCAGGCCAGAAAAACGATGACCCCGGAGTCATCAAAAATTTTGGTGGAAAAAAATTATTTTCCCTAGGCACAATTTGGTGTAGCAGGAGCATTGCTTATTACGTAAAGAAACCCTGGTGCATCAAGAAACTTCACAGGGAGAGGATTTATGCGATCCTGGAAAAATGGGTTTCAGGCCAGAAAAACGATGACCCCGGGGTCATCAAAAATTTTGGTGGAAAAAAATTATTTTCCCTATGCCCAATTTGGTGTAGCTGGAGCATTGCTTATTACGTAAAGAAACCCTGGAGCATCAAGAAACTTCACTGGGAGAGGATTTATGCGATCCTGGAAAAATGGGTTTCAGGCCAGAAAAACGATGACCCCGGGGTCATCAAAAATTTTGGTGGAAAAAAAATATTTTCCCTAGGCACAATTTGGTGTAGCAGGAGCATTGCTTATTACTTAAAGAAACCCTGGAGCATCAAGAAACTTGATTGGGAGAGGATTTTTGCGATCCTGGAAAAATGGATTTCAGGCCAGAAAAACGATGACCCCGGGGTCATCAAAAATTTTGGTGGAAAAAAAATATTTTCCCTAGGCACAATTTGGTGTAGCAGGAGCATTGCTTATTACTTAAAGAAACCCTGGAGCATCAAGAAACTTCACTGGGAGAGGATTTATGTGATCCTTGAAAAATGGGTTTCAGGCCAGAAAAACGATGACCCCGGGGTCATAAAAAATTTTGGTGGAAAAAAATTATTTTCCCTAGGAACAATTTGGTGTAGCAGGAGCATTGCTTATTACGTAAAGAAACCCTGGAGCATCAAGAATCTTCACTGGGAGAGGATTCATGCGTTCCTGGAAAAATGGGTTTCAGGCCAGAAAAACGATGACCCCGGGATCATCAAAAATTTTGGTGGAAAATTTTTTTTTCCCTAGACACATTTTGGTACAGCAGGAGCATTGCTTGTCACCCGAGGAAACCCTGGAGCATCAAGAAAGTTGATTGGGAGAGGATTTGTGCGATCCTGGAAAAATGGGTTTCAGGCCAGAAAAACGATGACCCCGGGGTCATCAAAAATTTTGGTGGAAAAAAATTATTTTCCCTAGGCACAATGTGGTGTAGCAGGAGCATTGCTTATTACGTAAAGAAACCCTGGAGCTTCAAGAAACTTCACTGGAAGAGGATTTATGCGATCCTGGAAAAATGGGTTTCAGGCCAGAAAAACGATGACCCCGGGGTCATCAAAAATTTTGGTGGAAAAAAAATATTTTGCCTAGAAAAATTTTGGAGTAGCAGGAGCATTGCTTGTCACCCAAGGAAACTCTGGAGCATCAAGAAACTTGATTGGGAGAGGATATGTGCGATCCTGGAAAAATGGGTTTCAGGCCAGAAAAACGATGACCCCGGGGTCATCAAAAATTTTGGTGGAAAAAATTTTTTTTCCCAAGACACAGTTTGGTGTAGCAGGAGCATTGCTTGTCACCCAAGGAAACCCTGGAGCATGAAGAAACTTGATTGGGAGAGCATTTGTGCGATCGTGGAAAAATGGATTTCAGGCCAGAAAAACGATGACCCCGGGGTCATCAAAAATTTTGGTGGAAAAAAATTTTTTTCCCTAGACACATTTTGGTGTAGCAGGAGCATTGCTTGTCACCCAAGGAAACCCTGGAGCATGAAGAAACTTGATTGGGAGAGCATTTGTGCGATCGTGGAAAAATGGATTTCAGGCCAGAAAAACGATGACCCCGGGGTCATCAAAAATTTTGGTGGAAAAAAAATATTTTCCCTAGGCACAATTTGGTGTAGCAGGAGCATTGCTTATTACTTAAAGAAACCCTGGAGCATCAAGAAACTTGATTGGGAGAGGATTTGTGCGATCCTGGAAAAATGGATTTCAGGCCAGAAAAACAATGACCCCAGGGTCATCAAAAATTTTGGTGGAAAAAAAATATTTTCCCTAGGCACAATTTGGTGTAGCAGGAGCATTGCTTATTACTTAAAGAAACCCTGGAGCATCAAGAAACTTCACTGGGAGAGGATTTATGTGATCCTTGAAAAATGGGTTTCAGGCCAGAAAAACGATGACCCCGGGGTCATCAAAAATTTTGGTGGAAAAAAATTATTTTCCCTAGGAACAATTTGGTGTAGCAGGAGCATTGCTTATTACGTAAAGAAACCCTGGAGCATCAAGAAAATTCACTGGGAGAGGATTTGTGCGATCATGGAAAAATGGGTTTCAGGCCAGAAAAACGATGACCCCTGGGTCATCAAAAATTTTGGTGGAAAAAATTTTTTTTCCCTAGACACAGTTTGGTGTAGCAGGAGCATTGCTTGTCACCCAAGGAAACCCTGGAGCATCAAGAAAGTTGATTGGGAGAGGATTTGTGCGATCCTGGAAAAATGGGTTTCAGGCCAGAAAAACGATGACCCCGGGGTCATCAAAAATTTTGGTGGAAAAATTTTTTTTTCCCTAGACACAGTTTGATGTAGCAGGAGCATTGCTTGTCACCCGAGTAAACCCTGGAGCATCAAGAAAGTTGATTGGGAGAGGATTTGTGCGATCCTGGAAAAATGGATTTCAGGCCAGAATAACGATGACCCCGGGGTCATCAAAAATTTTTGTGGAAAAAATTTTTTTTCCCTAGACACAGTTTGGTGTAGCAGGAGCATTGCTTGTCACCCAAGGAAACCCTGGAGCATCAAGAAACTTGATTGGGAGAGGATTTGTGCGATCCTGGAAAAATGGATTTCAGGCCAGAAAAACGATGACCCCGGGGTCATCAAAAATTTTGGAAAAAAAAAAATATTTTCCCTAGGCACAATTTGGTGTAGCAGGAGCATTGCTTAGTACTTAAAGAAACGCTGGAGCATCAAGAAACTTCACTGGGAGAGGATTTATGTGATTCTGGAAAAATGGGTTTCAGGCCAGAAAAACGATGACCCCGGGGTCATCAAAAATTTTGGTGGAAAAAAATTATTTTCCCTAGGAACAATTTGGTGTAGCAGGAGCATTGCTTATTACGTAAAGAAACCCTGGATCATCAAGAAAATTCACTGGGAGAGGATTTATGCGATCCTGGAAAAATGGATTTCAGGCCAGAAAAACGATGACCCCGGGGTCATCAAAAATTTTGGTGGAAAAATTTTTTTTTCCCTAGACACAGTTTGGTGTAGCAGGAGCATTGCTTGTCACCCGAGTAAACCCTGGAGCATCAAGAAAGTTGATTGGGAGAGGATTTGTGCGATCCTGGAAAAATGGATTTCAGGCCAGAATAACGATGACCCCGGGGTCATCAAAAATTTTTGTGAAAAAATTTTTTTTCCCTACACACTGTTTGGTGTAGCAGGAGCATTGCTTGTCACCCAAGGAAACCCTGGAGCATCAAGAAACTTGATTGGGAGAGGATTTGTGCGATCCTGGAAAAATGGATTTCAGGCCAGAAAAACGATGACCCCGGGGTCATCAAAAATTTTGGAAAAAAAAAAAATATTTTCCCTAGGCACAATTTGGTGTAGCAGGAGCATTGCTTAGTACTTAAAGAAACCCTGGAGCATCAAGAAACTTCACTGGGAGAGGATTTATGTGATCCTTGAAAAATGGATTTCAGGCCAGAAAAACGATGACCCCGGGGTCATCAAAAATTTTGGTGGAAAAATTTTTTTTCCCTAGACACATTTTGGTATAGCAGGAGCATTGCTTGTCACCCGAGGAAAACCTGGAGCATCAAGAAAGTTGATTGGGAGAGGATTTGTGCGATCCTGGAAAAATGGGTTTCAGGCCAGAAAAACGATGACCCCGGGGTCATCAAAAATTTTGGTGGAAAAATTTTTTTTTCCCTAGACACAGTTTGGTGTAGTAGGAGCATTGCTTGTCACCCGAGGAAACCCTGGAGCATCAAGAAAGTTGATTGGGAGAGGATTTGTGCGATCCTGGAAAAATGGGTTTCAGGCCAGAAAAACGATGACCCCGGGGTCATCAAAAATTTTGGTGGAAAAAGATTTTTTTCCCTAGACACAGTTTGGTGTAGCAGGAGCATTGCTTGTCACCCAAGGAGACCCTGGAGCATCAAGAAACTTGATTGGGAGAGGATTTGTGCGATCCTGTAAAAATGGATTTCAGGCCAGAAAAACGATGACCCCGGGGTCATCAAAAATTTTGGTGGAAAAAAATTATTTTCCCTAGGCACAATTTGGTGCAGCAGGAGCATTGCTTATTACGTAAAGAAACCCTGGAGCATCAAGAAACTTCACTGGGAGAGGATTTATGCGATCCTGGAAAAATGGGTTTCAGGCCAGAAAAACGATGACCCCGGGGTCATCAAAAATTTTGGTGGAAAAAAAATATTTTGCCTAGAAACATTTTGGAGTAGCAGGAGCATTGCTTGTCACCCAAGGAAACCCTGGAGCATCAAGAAACTTGATTGGGAGAGGATTTGTGCGATCCTGTAAAAATGGATTTCAGGCCAGAAAAACGATGACCCCGGGGTCATCAAAAATTTTGGTGGAAAAAAATTATTTTCCCTAGGCACAATTTGGTGCAGCAGGAGCATTGCTTATTACGTAAAGAAACCCTGGAGCATCAAGAAACTTCACTGGGAGAGGATTTATGCGATCCTGGAAAAATGGGTTTCAGGCCAGAAAAACGATGACCCCGGGGTCATCAAAAATTTTGGTGGAAAAAAAATATTTTCCCTAGGCACAGTTTGGTGTAGCAGGAGCATTGCTTATTACTTAAAGAAACCCTGGAGCATCAAGAAACTTGATTGGGAGAGGATTTGTGCGATCCTGGAAAAATGGATTTCAGGCCAGAAAAACGATGACCCCGGGGTCATCAAAAATTTTCGTGGAAAAAAAATATTTTCCCTAGGCACAATTTGGTGTAGCAGGAGCATTGCTTATTACGTAAAGAAACCCTGGAGCATCAAGAAACTTCACTGGGAGAGGATTTATGCGATCCTGGAAAAATGGGTTTCAGGCCAGAAAAACGATGACCCCGGGGTCATCAAAAATTTTGGTGGAAAAATAATATTTTGCCTAGAAACATTTTGGAGTAGCAGGAGCATTGCTTGTCACCCAAGGAAACCCTGGAGCATCAAGAAACTTGATTGGGAGAGGATTTGTGCGATCCTGGAAAAATGGATTTCAGGCCAGAAAAACGATGACCCCGGGGTCATCAAAAATTTTGGTGGAAAAAAATTATTTTCCCTAGGCACAATTTGGTGTAGCAGGAGCATTGCTTATTACGTAAAGAAACCCTGGAGCATCAAGAAACTTCACTGGGAGAGGATTTATGCGATCCTGGAAAAATGGGTTTCAGGCCAGAAAAACGATGACCCCGGGGTCATCAAAAATTTTGGTGGAAAAAAAATATTTTGCCTAGAAACATTTTGGAGTAGCAGGAGCATCGCTTGTCACCCAAGGAAACCCTGGAGCATCAAGAAACTTGATTGGGAGAGGATTTGTGCGATCCTGGAAAAAAGGGTTTCAGGCCTGAAAAACGATGACCCCGGGGTCATCAAAAATTTTGGTGCAAAAAAATATTTTCCCTAGGCACAATTTGGTGTAGCAGGAGCATTGCTTATTACTTAAAGAAACCCTGGAGCATCAAGAAACTTGATTGGGAGAGGATTTATGTGATCCTTGAAAAATGGGTTTCAGGCCAGAAAAACAATGACCCCGGGGTCATCAAAAATTTTGGTGGAAAAATTTTTTTTTCCCTAGACACAGTTTGGTGTAGCAGGAGCATTGCTTGTCACCCAAGGAAACCCTGGAGCATGAAGAAACTTGATTGGGAGAGGATTTGTGCGATCCTGGAAAAATGGATTTCAGGCCAGAAAAACGATGACCCCGGGGTCATCAAAAATTTTGGTGGAAAAAAATTATTTTCCCTAGGCACAATTTGGTGTAGCAGGAGCATTGCTTATTACGTAAAGAAACCCTGGAGCATCAAGAAACTTAACTGGGAGAGGATTTATGCGATCCTGGAAAAATGGGTTTCAGGCCAGAAAAACGATGACCCCGGGGTCATCAAAAATTTTGGTGGAAAAAAATTTTGGTGGAAAAAAATTATTTTCCCTAGGCACAATTTGGTGTAGCAGGAGCATTGCTTATTACGTAAAGAAACCCTGGAGCATCAAGAAACTTGATTGGGAGAGGATTTGTGCGATCCTGGAAAAATGGATTTCAGGCCAGAAAATCGATGACCCCGGGTTCATCAAAAATTTTGGTGGAAAAAATTTTTTTTCGGTAGACACAGTTTGGTGTAGCAGGAGCATTGCTTGTCACCCAAGGAAACCCTGGAGCATGAAGAAACTTGATTGGGAGAGGATTTGTGCGATCCTGGAAAAATGGGTTTCAGGCCAGAAAAACGATGACCCCGGGGTCATCAAAAATTTTGGTGGAAAAAAAATATTTTCCCTAGGCACAATTTGGTGTAGCAGGAGCATTGCTTATTACTTAAAGAAACCCTGGAGCATCAAGAAACTTGATTGGGAGAGGATTTGTGCGATCCTGGAAAAATGGATTTCAGGCCAGAAAAACGATGACCCCGGGGTCATCAAAAATTTTGGTGGAAAAAAAATATTTTCCCAAGGCACAATTTGGTGTAGCTGGAGCATTGCTTATTACTTAAAGAAACCCTGGAGCATCAAGAAACTTCACTGGGAGAGGATTTATGTGATCCTTGAAAAATGGGTTTCAGGCCAGAAAAACGATGACCCCGGGGTCATCAAAAATTTTGGTGGAAAAAAATTATTTTCCCTTGGAACAATTTGGTGTAGCAGGAGCATTGCTTATTACGTAAAGAAACCCTGGAGCATCAAGAAAATTCACTGGGAGAGGATTTATGCGATCCTGGAAAAATGGGTTTCAGGCCAGAAAAACGATGACCCCGGGGTCATCAAAAATTTTGGTGGAAAAATTTTTTTTCCCTAGACACATTTTGGTATAGCAGGAGCATTGCTTGTCACCCGAGGAAACCCTGGAGCATCAAGAAAGTTGATTGGGAGAGGATTTGTGCGATCCTGGAAAAATGGGTTTCAGGCCAGAAAAACGATGACCCCGGGGTCATCAAAAATTTTGGTGGAAAATTTTTTTTTTCCCTAGACACAGTTTGGTGTAGCATGAGCATTGCTTGTCACCCGAGGAAACCCTGGAGCATCAAGAAAGTTGATTGGGAGAGGATTTGTGCGATCCTGGAAAAATGGGTTTCAGGCCAGAAAAACGATGACCCCGGGGTCATCAAAAATTTTGGTGGAACAATTTTTTTTTCCCTAGACACAGTTTGGTGTAGCAGGAGCATTGCTTGTCACCCGAGTAAACCCTGGAGCATCAAGAAAGTTGATTGGGAGAGGATTTGTGCGATCCTGGAAAAATGGATTTCAGGCCAGAATAACGATGACCCCGGGGTCATCAAAAATTTTTGTGGAAAAAATTTTTTTTCCCTAGACACAGTTTGGTGTAGCAGGAGCATTGCTTGTCACCCAAGGAAACCCTGGAGCATGAAGAAACTTGATTGGGAGAGGATTTGTGCGATCCTGGAAAAATGGATTTCAGGCCAGAAAAACGATGACCCCGGGGTCATCAAAAATTGTGGTGGAAAAAAAATATTTGCCTAGAAACATTTTGGTGTAGCAGGAGCATTGCTTGTCACCCAAGGAAACTCTGGAGCATCAAAAAAATTGATTGGGAGAGGATATGTGCGATCCTGGAAAAATGGGTTTCAGGCCAGAAAAACGATGACCCCGGGGTCATCAAAAATTTTAGTGGAAAAAAATTATTTTCCCTAGGAACAATTTGGTGTAGCAGGAGCATTGCTTATTACGTAAAGAAACCCTGGAGCATAAAGGAACTTCACTGGGAGAGGATTTATGCGATCCTGGAAAATTGGGTTTCAGGCCAGAAAAACGATGACCCCGGGGTCATCAAAGATTTTGGTGGAAAAAAAATATTTTGCCTAGAAACATTTTGGAGTAGCAGGAGCATTGCTTGTCACCCAAGGAAACCCTGGAGCATCAAGAAACTTGATTGGGAGAGGATTTGTGCGATCCTGGAAAAATGGATTTCAGGCCAGAAAAACGATGACCCCGGGGTAATCAAAAATTTTGGTGGAAAAAAATTATTTTCCCTAGGCACAATTTGGTGTAGCAGGAGCATTGCTTATTACGTAAAGACACCCTGGAGCATCAAGAAACTTCACTGGGAGAGGATTTATGCGATCCTGGAAAAATGGGTTTCAGGCCAGAAAAACGATGACCCCGGGGTCATCAAAAATTTTGGTGGAAAAAAAATATTTTGCCTAGAAACATTTTGGAGTAGCAGGAGCATTGCTTGTCACCCAAGGAAACCCTGGAGCATGAAGAAACTTGATTGGGAGAGGATTTGTGCGATCCTGGAAAAATGGGTTTCAGGCCAGAAAAACGATGACCCCGGGGTCATCAAAAATTTTGGTGGAAAAAAATTATTTTCCCTAGTCACAATTTGGTGTAGCAGGAGCATTGCTTATTACGTAAAGAAACCCTGGAGCATCAAGAAACTTGATTGGGAGAGGATTTGTGCGATCCTGGAAAAATGGATTTCAGGCCAGAAAAACGATGACCCCGGGGTCATCAAAAATTTTGGTGGAAAAAATTTTTTTCCCTAGACACAGTTTGGTGTAGCAGGAGCATTGCTTGTCACCCAAGGAAACCCTGGAGCATCAAGAAAGTTGATTGGGAGAGGATTTGTGCGATCCTGGAAAAATGGGTTTCAGGCCAGAAAAACGATGACCCCGGGGTCATCAAAAATTTTGGTGGAAAATTTTTTTTTTCCCTAGACACAGTTTGGTGTAGCAGGAGCATTGCTTGTCACCCGAGTAAACCCTGGAGCATCAAGAAAGTTGATTGGGAGAGGATTTGTGCGATCCTGGAAAATTGGATTTCAGGCCAGAAAAACGATGACCCCGGGGTCATCAAAAATTTTGGTGGAAAAAAAATATTTGCCTAGAAACATTTTGGTGTAGCAGGAGCATTGCTTGTCACCCAAGGAAACTCTGGAGCATCAAAAAACTTGATTGGGAGAGGATATGTGCGATCCTGGAAAAATGGGTTTCAGGCCAGAAAAACGATGACCCCGGGGTCATCAAAAATTTTAGTGGAAAAAAATTATTTTCCCTAGGCACAATTTTGTGTAGCAGGAGCATTGCTTATTACGTAAAGAAACCCTGGAGCATCAAGAAACTTCACTGGGAGAGGATTTATGCAATCCTGGAAAAATGGGTTTCAGGCCAGAAAAACGATGACCCCGGGGTCATCAAAAATTTTGGTGGAAAAAAAATATTTTGCCTAGAAACATTTTGGAGTAGCAGGAGCATTGCTTGTCACCCAAGGAAACCCTGGAGCATCAAGAAACTTGATTGGGAGAGGATTTGTGCGATCCTGTAAAAATGGATTTCAGGCCAGAAAAACGATGACCCCGGGGTCATCAAAAATTTTGGTGGAAAAAAATCATTTTCCCTAGGCACAATTTGGTGTAGCAGGAGCAATGCTTATTACGTAAAGAAACCCTGGAGCATCAAGAAACTTCACTGGGAGAGGATTTATGCGATCCTGGAAAAATGGGTTTCAGGCCAGAAAAACGATGACCCCGGGGTCATCAAAAATTTTGGTGGAAAAAAAATATTTTGCCTAGAAACATTTTGGAGTAGCAGGAGCATTGCTTGTCACCCAAGGAAACCCTGGAGCATCAAGAAACTTGATTGGGAGAGGATTTGTGCGATCCTGTAAAAATGGATTTCAGGCCAGAAAAACGATGACCCCGGGGTAATCAAAAATTTTGGTGGAAAAATTTTTTTTTCCCTAGACACAGTTTGGTGTAGCAGGAGCATTGCTTGTCACCCAAGGAAACCCTGGAGCATGAAGAAACTTGATTGGGAGAGGATTTGTGCGATCCTGGAAAAATGGGTTTCAGGCCAGAAAAACGATGACCCCGGGGTCATCAAAAATTTTGGTGGAAAAAAAATATTTTCCCTAGGCACAGTTTGGTGTAGCAGGAGCATTGCTTATTACTTAAAGAAACCCTGGAGCATGAAGAAACTTGATTGGGAGAGGATTTGTGCGATCCTGGAAAAATGGGTTTCAGGCCAGAAAAACGATGACCCCGGGGTCATCAAAAATTTTGGTGGAAAAAAATATTTTCCCTAGGCACAATTTGGTGTAGCAGGAGCATTGCTTATTACTTAAAGAAACCCTGGAGCATCAAGAAACTTGATTGGGAGAGGATTTGTGCGATCCTGGAAAAATGGATTTCAGGCCAGAAAAACGATGACCCCGGGGTCATCAAAAATTTTGGTGGAAAAAAAATATTTTCCCTAGGCACAATTTGGTGTAGCAGGAGCATTGCTTATTACGTAAAGAAACCCTGGAGCATCAAGAAACTTCACTGGGAGAGGATTTATGCGATCCTGGAAAAATGGGTTTCAGGCCAGAAAAACGATGACCCCGGGGTCATCAAAAATTTTGGTGGAAAAAAAATATTTTGCCTAGAAACATTTTGGAGTAGCAGGAGCATTGCTTGTCACCCAAGGAAACCCTGGAGCATCAAGAAACTTGATTGGGAGAGGATTTGTGCGATCCTGTAAAAATGGATTTCAGGCCAGAAAAACGATGACCCCGGGGTCATCAAAAATTTTGGTGGAAAAAAATTATTTTCCCTAGGCACAATTTGGTGTAGCAGGAGCAATGCTTATTACGTAAAGAAACCCTGGAGCATCAAGAAACTTCACTGGGAGAGGATTTATGCGATCCTGGAAAAATGGGTTTCAGGCCAGAAAAAACGATGACCCCGGGGTCATCAAAAATTTTGGTGGAAAAAAAATATTTTCCCTAGACACAGTTTGGTGTAGCAGGAGCATTGCTTGTCACCCAAGGAAACCATGGAGCATGAAGAAACTTGATTGGGAGAGGATTTGTGCGATCCTGGAAAAATGGGTTTCAGGCCAGAAAAATGATGACCCCGGGGTCATCAAAAATTTTGGTGGAAAATAAATATTTTCCCTAGGCACAGTTTGGTGTAGCAGGAGCATTGCTTATTACTTAAAGAAACCCTGGAGCATCAAGAAACTTGATTGGGAGAGGATTTGTGCGATCCTGGAAAAATGGATTTCAGGCCAGAGAAATGATGACCCCGGGGTCATCAAAAATTTTGGTGGAAAAAAAATATTTTCCCTAGGCACAATTTGGTGTAGCAGGAGCATTGCTTATTACTTAAAGAAACCCTGGAGCATCAAGAAACTTCACTGGGAGAGGATTTATGTGATCCTTGAAAAATGGGTTTCAGGCCAGAAAAACGATGACCCCGGGGTCATCAAAAATTTTGGTGGAAAAAAATTATTTTCCCTAGGCACAATTTGGTGTAGCAGGAGCATTGCTTATTACGTAAAGAAACCCTGGAGCATCAAGAAACTTCACTGGGAGAGGATTTATGCGATCCTGGAAAAATGGGTTTCAGGCCAGAAAAACGATGACCCCGGGGTCATCAAAAATTTTGGTGGAAAAAAAATATTTTCCCTAGGCACAATTTGGTGTAGCAGGAGCATTGCTTATTACGTAAAGAAACCCTGGAGCATCAAGAAACTTCACTGGGAGAGGATTTATGCGATCCTCGAAAAATGGGTTTCAGGCCAGAAAAACGATGACCCCGGGGTCATCAAAAATTTTGGTGGAAAAAAAATATTTTGCCTAGAAACATTTTGGAGTAGCAGGAGCATTGCTTGTCACCCAAGGAAACCCTGGAGCATGAAGAAACTTGATTGGGAGAGGATTTGTGCGATCCTGGAAAAAATGGGTTTCAGGCCAGAAAAACGATGACCCCGGGGTCATCAAAAATTTTGGTGGAAAAAATTTTTTTCCCTAGACACAGTTTGGTGTAGCAGGAGCATTGCTTGTCACCCAAGGAAACCCTGGAGCATGAAGAAAGTTGATTGGGAGAGGATTTGTGCGATCCTGGAAAAATGGGTTTCAGGCCAGAAAAACGATGACCCCGGGGTCTTCAAAAATTTTGGTGGAAAAATTTTTTTTTCCCTAGACACAGTTTGGTGTAGCAGGAGCATTGCTTGTCACCCGAGTAAACCCTGGAGCATCAAGAAAGTTGATTGGGAGAGGATTTGTGCGATCCTGGAAAAATGGGTTTCAGGCCAGAAAAACGATGACCCCGGGGTCTTCAAAAATTTTGGTGGAAAAAAATTATTTTCCCTAGGCACAATTTGGTGTAGCAGGAGCATTGCTTATTACGTAAAGAAACCCTGGAGCATCAAGAAACTTGATTGGGAGAGGATTTGTGCGATCCTGGAAAAATGGATTTCAGGCCAGAAAAACGATGACCCCGGGGTCATCAAAAATTTTAGTGGAAAATTTTTTTTTTCCCTAGACACAGTTTGGTGTAGCAGGAGCATTGCTTGTCACCCAAGGAAACCCTGGAGCATGAAGAAACTTGATTGGGAGAGGATTTGTGCGATCCTGGAAAATTGGATTTCAGGCCAGAAAAACGATGACCCCGGGGTCATCAAAAATTTTTGTGGAAAAAAAATATTTGCCTAGAAACATTTTGGTGTAGCAGGAGCATTGCTTGTCACCCAAGGAAACTCTGGAGCATCAAAAAACTTGATTGGGAGAGGATATGTGCGATCCTGGAAAAATGGGTTTCAGGCCAGAAAAACGATGACCCCGGGGTCATCAAAAATTTTAGTGGAAAAAAATTATTTTCCCTAGGCACAATTTGGTGTAGCAGGAGCATTGCTTATTACGTAAAGAAACCCTGGAGCATCAAGAAACTTCACTGGGAGAGGATTTATGCGATCCTGGAAAAATGGGTTTCAGGCCAGAAAAACGATGACCCCGGGGTCATCAAAAATTTTGGTGGAAAAAAATTATTTTCCCTAGGCACAATTTGGTGTAGCAGGAGCAATGCTTATTACGTAAAGAAACCCTGGAGCATCAAGAAACTTCACTGGGAGAGGATTTATGCGATCCTGGAAAAATGGGTTTCAGGCCAGAAAAACGATGACCCCGGGGTCATCAAAAATTTTGGTGGAAAAAAAATATTTTGCCTAGAAACATTTTGGAGTAGCAGGAGCATTGCTTGTCACCCAAGGAAACCCTGGAGCATCAAGAAACTTGATTGGGAGAGGATTTGTGCGATCCTGTAAAAATGGATTTCAGGCCAGAAAAACGATGACCCCGGGGTCATCAAAAATTTTGGTGGAAAAATTTTTTTTTCCCTAGACACAGTTTGGTGTAGCAGGAGCATTGCTTGTCACCCAAGGAAACCCTGGAGCATGAAGAAACTTGATTGGGAGAGGATTTGTGCGATCCTGGAAAAATGGGTTTCAGGCCAGAAAAACGATGACCCCGGGGTCATCAAAAATTTTGGTGGAAAAAAAATATTTTCCCTAGGCACAGTTTGGTGTAGCAGGAGCATTGCTTATTACTTAAAGAAACCCTGGAGCATCAAGAAACTTGATTGGGAGAGGATTTGTGCGATCCTGGAAAAATGGATTTCAGGCCAGAGAAACGATGACCCCGGGGTCATCAAAAATTTTGGTGGAAAAAAAATATTTTCCCTAGGCACAATTTGGTGTAGCAGGAGCATTGCTTATTACTAAAAGAAACCCTGGAGCATCAAGAAACTTCACTGGGAGAGGATTTATGCGATCCTGGAAAAATGGGTTTCAGGCCAGAAAAACGATGACCCCGGGGTCATCAAAAATTTTGGTGGAAAAAAATTTTGGTGGAAAAAAATTATTTTCCCTAGGCACAATTTGGTGTAGCAGGAGCATTGCTTATTACGTAAAGAAACCCTGGAGCATCAAGAAACTTGATTGGGAGAGGATTTGTGCGATCCTGGAAAAATGGGTGTCAGGCCAGAAAAACGATGACCCCGGGGTCATCAAAAATTTTGGTGGAAAAAATTTTTTTTCCCTAGACACAGTTTGGTGTAGCAGGAGCATTGCTTGTCACCCAAGGAAACCCTGGAGCATGAAGAAACTTGATTGGGAGAGGATTTGAGCGATCCTGGAAAAATGGTTTCAGGCCAGAAAAACGATGACCCCGGGGTCATCAAAAATTTTGGTGGAAAAAAAAAAAATTATTTTCCCTAGGCACAATTTGGTGTAGCAGGAGCATTGCTTATTACGTAAAGAAACCCTGGAGCATCAAGAAACTTCACTGGGAGAGGATTTATGCGATCCTGGAAAAATGGGTTTCAGGCCAGAAAAACGATGACCCCGGGGTCATCAAAAATTTTGGTGGAAAAAAATTTTGGTCGAAAAAAATTATTTTCCCTAGGCACAATTTGGTGTAGCAGGAGCATTGCTTATTACGTAAAGAAACCCTGGAGCATCAAGAAACTTGATTGGGAGAGGATTTGTGCGATCCTGGAAAAATGGATTTCAGGCCAGAAAAACGATGACCCCGGGGTCATCAAAAATTTTGGTGGAAAAAATTTTTTTTCCCTAGGCACAATTTGGTGTAGCAGGAGCATTGCTTATTACTTAAAGAAACCCTGGAGCATCAAGAAACTTCACTGGGAGAGGATTTATGTGATCCTTGAAAATTGGGTTTCAGGCCAGAAAAACGATGACCCCGGGGTCATCAAAAATTTTGGTGGAAAAAAATTATTTTCCCTTGGAACAATTTGGTGTAGCAGGAGCATTGCTTATTACGTAAAGAAACCCTGGAGCATCAAGAAAATTCACTGGGAGAGGATTTATGCGATCCTGGAAAAATGGGTTTCAGGCCAGAAAAACGATGACCCCGGGGTCATCAAAAATTTTGGTGGAAAAATTTTTTTTCCCTAGACACATTTTGGTATAGCAGGAGCATTGCTTGTCACCCGAGGAAACCCTGGAGCATCAAGAAAGTTGATTGGGAGAGGATTTGTGCGATCCTGGAAAAATGGGTTTCAGGCCAGAAAAACGATGACCCCCGGGGTCATCAAAAATTTTGGTGGAAAATTTTTTTTTTCCCTAGACACAGTTTGGTGTAGCAGGAGCATTGTTTGTCACCCGAGGAAACCCTGGAGCATCAAGAAAGTTGATTGGGAGAGGATTTGTGCGATCCTGGAAAAATGGGTTTCAGGCCAGAAAAACGATGACCCCGGTTGCATCAAAAATTTTGGTGGAAAAAATTTTTTTTCCCAAGACACAGTTTGGTGTAGCAGGAGCATTGCTTGTCACCCGAGTAAACCCTGGAGCATCAAGAAAGTTGATTGGGAGAGGATTTGTGCGATCCTGGAAAAATGGATTTCAGGCCAGAATAACGATGACCCCGGGGTCATCAAAAATTTTTGTGGAAAAATTTTTTTTTCCCTAGACACAGTTTGGTGTAGCAGGAGCATTGCTTGTCACCCAAGGAAACCCTGGAGCATGAAGAAACTTGATTGGGAGAGGATTTGTGCGATCCTGGAAAAATGGATTTCAGGCCAGAAAAACGATGACCCCGGGGTCATCAAAAATTTTGGTGAAAAAATTTTTTTTCCCTAGACACAGTTTGGTGTAGCAGGAGCATTGCTTGTCACCCAAGGAAACCCTGGAGCATGAAGAAACTTGATTGGGAGAGGATTTGTGCGATCCTGGAAAAATGGGTTTCAGGCCAGAAAAACGATGACCCCGGGGTCATCAAAAATTTTGGTGGAAAAAAAAAAAATTTCCCTAGGCACAATTTGGTGTAGCAGGAGCATTGCTTATTACTTAAAGAAACCCTGGAGCATCATGAAACTTGATTGGGAGAGGATTTGTGCGATCCTGGAAAAATGGATTTCAGGCCAGAAAAACGATGACCCCGGGGACATCAAAAACTTTGGTGGAAAAAAAATATTTTCCCTAGGCACAATTTGGTGTAGCAGGAGCATTGCTTATTACTTAAAGAAACCCTGGAGCATCAAGAAACTTCACTGGGAGAGGATTTATGTGATCCTTGAAAAATGGGTTTCAGGCCAGAAAAACGATGACCCCGGGGTCATCAAAAATTTTGGTGGAAAAAAATTATTTTCCCTAGGAACAATTTGGTGTAGCAGGAGCATTGCTTTTCACCCGAGGAAACCCTGGTGCATCAAGAAAGTTGATTGGGAGAGGATTTGTGCGATCCTGGATAAATGGGTTTCAGGCCAGAAAAACGATGACCCCGGGGTCATCAAAAATTTTGGTGGAAAAATTTTTTTTTCCCTAGACACAGTTTGGTGTAGCAGGAGCATTGCTTGTCACCCGAGTAAACCCTGGAGCATCAAGAAAGTTGATTGGGAGTGGATTTGTGCGATCCTGGAAAAATGGATTTCAGGCCAGTATAACGATGACCCCGGGGTCATCAAAAATTTTGGTGGAAAAAAAATATTTTCCCTAGGCACAATTTGGTGTAGCAGGAGCATTGCTTATTACTTAAAGAAACCCTGGAGCATCAAGAAACTTGATTGGGAGAGGATTTGTGCGATCCTGGAAAAATGGATTTCAGGCCAGAGAAACGATGACCCCGGGGTCATCAAAAATTTTGGTGGAAAAAAAATATTTTCCCTAGGCACAATTTGGTGTAGCAGGAGCATTGCTTATTACTTAAAGAAACCCTGGAGCATCAAGAAACTTCACTGGGAGAGGATTTATGTGATCCTTGAAAAATGGGTTTCAGGCCAGAAAAACGATGACCCCGGGGTCATCAAAAATTTTGGTGGAAAAAAATTATTTTCCCTAGGCACAATTTGGTGTAGCAGGAGCATTGCTTATTACGTAAAGAAACCCTGGAGCATCAAGAAACTTCACTGGGAGAGGATTTATGCGATCCTGGAAAAATGGGTTTCAGGCCAGAAAAACGATGACCCCGGGGTCATCAAAAATTTTGGTGGAAAAAAATTTTGGTGGAAAAAAATTATTTTCCCTAGGCACAATTTGGTGTAGCAGGAGCATTGCTTATTACGTAAAGAAACCCTGGAGCATCAAGAAACTTGATTGGGAGAGGATTTGTGCGATCCTGGAAAAATGGATTTCAGGCCAGAAAAACGATGACCCCGGGGTCATCAAAAATTTTGGTGGAAAAAATTTTTTTTCCCTAGACACAGTTTGGTGTAGCAGGAGCATTGCTTGTCACCCAAGGAAACCCTGGAGCATGAAGAAACTTGATTGGGAGAGGATTTGTGCGATCCTGGAAAAATGGGTTTCAGGCCAGAAAAACGATGACCCCGGGGTCATCAAAAATTTTGGTGGAAAAAAAATATTTTCCCTAGGCACAATTTGGTGTAGCAGGAGCATTGCTTATTACTTAAAGAAACCCTGGAGCATCAAGAAACTTGATTGGGAGAGGATTTGTGCGATCCTGGAAAAAATGGGTTTCAGGCCAGAAAAACGATGACCCCGGGGTCATCAAAAATTTTGGTGGAAAAAAATTATTTTCCCTAGGCACAATTTGAACATAAGAACATAAGAACAGCCCCACTGGATCAGGCCATAGGCCCATCTAGTCCAGCTTCCTGTATCTCACAGCGGCCCGCCAAATGCCCCAGGGAGCACACCAGATAACAAGAGACCTCGTCCTGGTGCTCTCCCCTACATCTGGCATTCTGACTTAACCCATTCCTAAAATCAGGAGGTTGCGCATACACATCATGGCTTGTACCCCATATTGGATTTTTCCTCCAGAAACTCGTCCAATCCCCTTTTAAAGGCGTCTAGGCTAGACGCCAGCACCACATCCTGTGGCAAGGAGTTCCACAGACTGACCACGCGCTGAGTAAAGAAATATTTTCTTTTGTCTGTCCTAACCCGCCCAACACTCAATTTTAGTGGATGTCCCCTGGTTCTGGTATTATGTGAGAGTGTAAAGAGCATCTCCCTATCCACTCTGTCCATCCCCTGCATAATTTTGTATGTCTCAATCATGTCCCCCCTCAAGCGTCTCTTTTCTAGGCTGAAGAGGCCCAAACGCCGTAGCCTTTCCTCATAAGGAAAGTGCCCCAGCCCCGTAATCAGCTTAGTCGCTCTCTTTTGCACCTTTTCCATTTCCACTATGTCTTTTTTGAGATGAGGCGACCAGAACTGGACACAATACTCCAGGTGTGGCCTTACCATCGATTTGTACAACGGCATTATAATATTAGCCGTTTTGTTCTCAATACCCTTCCTAATGATCCCAAGCATAGAATTGGCCTTCTTCACTGCCGCCGCACATTGGGTCGACACTTTCATCGACCTGTCCACCACCACCCCAAGATCTCTCTCCTGATCTGTCACAGACAGCTCAGAACCCATCAGCCTATATCTAAAGTTTTGATTTTTTGCCCCAATGTGCATGACTTTACACTTACTGACATTGAAGCGCATCTGCCATTTTGCTGCCCATTCTGCCAGTCTGGAGAGATCCTTCTGGAGCTCCTCACAATCACTTCTGGTCTTTACCACTCGGAAAAGTTTGGTGTCGTCTGCAAACTTAGCCACTTTACTGCTCAACCCTGTCTCCAGGTCATTTATGAAGAGGTTGAAAAGCACCGGTCCCAGGACAGATCCTTGGGGCACACCGCTTTTCACCTCTCTCCATTGTGAAAATTGCCCATTGACACCCACTCTCTGCTTCCTGGCCTCCAACCAGTTCTCAATCCACGAGAGGACCTGTCCTCTAATTCCCTGACTGTGGAGTTTTTTCAGTAGCCTTTGGTGAGGGACCGTGTCAAATGCCTTCTGAAAGTCCAGAAGGCATTTGAAATTTGGTGTAGCAGGAGCATTGCTTATTACGTAAAGAAACCCTGGAGCATCAAGAAACTTCACTGGGAGAGGATTTATGCGATCCTGGAAAAATGGGTTTCAGGCCAGAAAAACGATGACCCCGGGGTCATCAAAAATTTTGGTGGAAAAAAATTATTTTCCCTAGGCACAATTTGGTGTAGCAGGAGCATTGCTTATTACGTAAAGAAACCCTGGAGCATCAAGAAACTTGATTGGGAGAGGATTTGTGCGATCCTGGAAAAATGGATTTCAGGCCAGAAAAACGATGACCCCGGGGTCATCAAAAATTTTGGTGGGAAAAAATTTTTTTCCCTAGACACAGTTTGGTGTAGCAGGAGCATTGCTTGTCACCCGAGGAAACCCTGGAGCATCAAGAAAGTTGATTGGGAGAGGATTTGTGCGATCCTGGAAAAATGGGTTTCAGGCCAGAAAAACGATGACCCCGGGGTCATCAAAAATTTTGGTGGAAAAATTTTTTTTTCCCTAGACACAGTTTGGTGTAGCAGGAGCATTGCTTGTCACCCGAGTAAACCCTGGAGCATCAAGAAAGTTGATTGGGAGAGGATTTGTGCGATCCTGGAAAAATGGATTTCAGGCCAGAATAACGATGACCCTGGGGTCATCAAAATTTTTGTGGAAAAAATTTTTTTTCCCTAGACACAGTTTGGTGTAGCAGGAGCATTGCTTGTCACCCAAGGAAACCCTGGAGCATGAAGAAACTTGATTGGGAGAGGATTTGTGTGATCCTGGAAAAATGGATTTCAGGCCAGAAAAACGATGACCCCGGGGTCATCAAAAATTTTTGTGGAAAAAAAATATTTGCCTAGAAACATTTTGGTGTAGCAGGAGCATTGCTGGTCACCCAAGGAAACTCTGGAGCATCAAAAAACTTGATTGGGAGAGGATATGTGCGATCCTGGAAAAATGGGTTTCAGGCCAGAAAAACGATGACCCCGGGGTCATCAAAAATTTTGGTGGAAAAAAATTATTTTCCCTAGGCACAATTTGGTGTAGCAGGAGCATTGCTTATTACTTAAAGAAACCCTGGAGCATCAAGAAACTTCACTGGGAGAGGATTTGTGCGATCCTGGAAAAATGGGTTTCAGGCCAGAAAAACGATGACCCTGGGGTCATCAAAAATTTTGGTGGAAAAAAAATATTTTGCCTAGAAACATTTTGGAGTAGCAGGAGCATTGCTTATTACTTAAAGAAACCCTGGAGCATCAAGAAACTTCACTGGGAGAGGATTTATGCGATCCTGGAAAAATGGATTTCAGGCCAGAAAAACGATGACCCCGGGGTCATCAAAAATTTTGGTGGAAAAAAATTATTTTCCCTTGGAACAATTTGGTGTTGCAGGAGCATTGCTTATTACGTAAAGAAACCCTGGAGCATCAAGAAAATTCACTGGGAGAGGATTTATGCGATCCTGGAAAAATGGGTTTCAGGCCAGAAAAACGATGACCCCGGGGTCATCAAAAATTTTGGTGGAAAAAAAATATTTTCCCTAGGCACAGTTTGGTGTAGCAGGAGCATTGCTTATTACTTAAAGAAACCCTGGAGCATCAAGAAACTTCACTGGGAGAGGATTTGTGCGATCCTGGAAAAATGGATTTCAGGCCAGAGAAACGATGACCCCGGGGTCATCAAAAATTTTGGTGGAAAAAAAATATTTTCCCTAGGCACAATTTGGTGTAGCAGGAGCATTGCTTATTACTTAAAGAAACCCTGGAGCATCAAGAAACTTCACTGGGAGAGGATTTATGTGATCCTTGAAAAATGGGTTTCAGGCCAGAAAAACGATGACCCCGGGGTCATCAAAAATTTTGGTGGAAAAAAATTATTTTCCCTAGGCACAATTTGGTGTAGCAGGAGCATTGCTTATTACGTAAAGAAACCCTGGAGCATCAAGAAACTTGATTGGGAGAGGATTTGTGCGATCCTGGAAAAATGGATATCAGGCCAGAAAAACGATGACCCCGGGGTCATCAAAAATTTTGGTGGAAAAAATTTTTTTTCCCTAGACACAGTTTGGTGTAGCAGGAGCATTGCTTGTCACCCAAGGAAACCCTGGAGCATGAAGAAACTTGATTGGGAGAGGATTTGTGCAATCCTGGAAAAATGGATTTCAGGCCAGAAAAACGATGACCCCGGGGTCATCAAAAATTTTGGTGGAAAAGAAATATTTGCCTAGAAACATTTTGGTATAGCAGGAGCATTGCTTGTCACCCAAGTAAACCCTGGAGCATCAAGAAACTTGATTGGGAGAGGATTTATGCGATCCTGGAAAAATGGGTTTCAGGCCAGAAAAACGATGACCCCGGGGTCATCAAAAATTTTGTTGGAAAAATATTTTTTCCCTAGGCACATTTTGGTATTGCAGGAGCATTGCTTGTCACCCGAGGAAACCCTGGAGCATCAAGAAAGTTGATTGGGAGAGGATTTGTGCGATCCTGGAAAAATGGGTTTCAGGCCAGAAAAACGATGACCCCGGGGTCATCAAAAATTTTGGTGGAAAATTTTTTTTTTCCCTAGAAAAAATGCTCCTAGCAGGAGCATTGATTGTCACCCGAGTAAACCCTGGAGCATGAAGAAACTTGATTGGGAGAGGATTTGTGCGATCCTGGAAAAATGGATTTCAGGCCAGAAAAACGATGACCCCGGGGTCATCAAAAATTTGGGTGGAAAAGAAATATTTGCCTAGAAACATTTTGGTGTAGCAGGAGCATTGCTTGTCACCCAAGGAAACCCTGGAGCATCAAGAAACTTGATTGGGAGAGGATTTGTGCGATCCTGGAAAAATGGATTTCAGGCCAGAAAAACGATGACCCCGGGGTCATCAAAAATTTTGGTGGAAAAAAATTATTTTCCCTAGGCACAATTTGGTGTTGCAGGAGCATTGCTTATTACGTAAGAAACCCTGTAGCATCAAGAAACTTGATTGGGAGAGGATTGGTGCGATCCTGGAAAAATGGATTTCAGGCCAGAAAAACGATGACCCCGGGGTCATCAAAAATTTTGGTGGAAAAAAATTTTTTTCCCTAGACACAGTTTGGTGTAGCAGGAGCATTGCTTGTCACCCGAGGAAACCCTGGAGCATCAAGAAAGTTGATTGGGAGAGGATTTGTGCGATCCTGGAAAAATGGGTTTCAGGCCAGAAAAACGATGACCCCGGGGTCATCAAAAATTTTGGTGGAAAAATTTTTTTTTCCCTAGACACAGTTTGGTGTAGCAGGAGCATTGCTTGTCACCCGAGTAAACCCTGGAGCATCAAGAAAGTTGATTGGGAGAGGATTTGTGCGATCCTGGAAAAATGGATTTCAGGCCAGAATAACGATGACCCCGGGGTCATCAAAAATTTTTGTGGAAAAAATTTTTTTTCCCTAGACACAGTTTGGTGTAGCAGGAGCATTGCTTGTCACCCAAGGAAACCCTGGAGCATGAAGAAACTTGATTGGGAGAGGATTTGTGCGATTCTGGAAAAATGGGTTTCAGGCCAGAAAAACGATGACCCCGGGGTCATCAAAAATTTTGGTGGAAAAAAAATATTTTCCCTAGGCACAATTTGGTGTAGCAGGAGCATTGCTTATTACTTAAAGAAACCCTGGAGCATCAAGAAAATTCACTGGGAGAGGATTTATGCGATCCTGGAAAAATGGGTTTCAGGCCAGAAAAACGATGACCCCGGGGTCATCAAAAATTTTGGTGGAAAAATTTTTTTTCCCTAGACACATTTTGGTATTGCAGGAGCATTGCTTGTCACCCGAGGAAAGCTTGGAGCATCAAGAAAGTTGATTGGGAGAGGATTTGTGCGATCCTGAAAAAATGGGTTTCAGGCCAGAAAAACGATGACCCCGGGGTCATCAAAAATTTTGGTGGAAAATTTTTTTTTTCCCTAGACACAGATTGGTGTAGCAGGAGCATTGCTTGTCACCCGAGGAAACCCTGGAGCATCAAGAAAGTTGATTGGGAGAGGATTTGTGCGTTCCTGGAAAAATGGGTTTCAGGCCAGAAAAACGATGACCCCGGGGTCATCAAAAATTTTGGTGGAAAAATTTTTTTTTCCCTAGACACAGTTTGGTGTAGCAGGAGCATTGCTTGTGACCCGAGTAAACCCTGGAGCATCAAGAAAGTTGATTGGGAGAGGATTTGTGCGATCCTGGAAAAATGGATTTCAGGCCAGAATAACGATGACCCCGGGGTCATCAAAAATTTTGGTGGAAAAAATTTTTTTCCCCTAGACACATTTTGGTGTAGCAGGAGCATTGCTTGTCACCCAAGGAAAACCTGGAGCATGAAGAAACTTGATTGGGAGAGGATTTGTGCGATCCTGGAAAATTGGATTTCAGGCCAGAAAAACGATGACCCCGGGGTCATCAAAAATTTTTGTGGAAAAAAAATATTTGCCTAGAAACATTTTTGTGTAGCAGGAGCATTGCTTGTCACCCAAGGAAACTCTGGAGCATCAAAAAACTTGATTGGGAGAGGATATGTGCGATCCTGGAAAAATGGGTTTCAGGCCAGAAAAACGATGACCCCGGGGTCATCAAAAATTTTAGTGGAAAAAAATTATTTTCCCTAGCCACAATTTGGTGTAGCAGGAGCATTGCTTATTACGTAAAGAAACCCTGGAGCATCAAGAAACTTCACTGGGAGAGGATTTATGCGATCCTGGAAAAATGGGTTTCAGGCCAGAAAAACGATGACCCCGGGGTCATCAAAAATTTTGGTGGAAAAGAAATATTTTGCCTAGAAACATTTTGGAGTAGCAGGAGCATTGCTTGTCACCCAAGGAAACCCTGGAGCATCAAGAAACTTGATTGGGAGAGGATTTGTGCGATCCTGGAAAAATGGATTTCAGGCCAGAAAAACGATGACCCCGGGGTCATCAAAAATTTTGGTGGAAAAATTTTTTTTTCCCTAGACACAGTTTGGTGTAGCAGGAGCATTGCTTGTCACCCAAGGAAACCCTGGAGCATGAAGAAACTTGATTGGGAGAGGATTTGTGCGATCCTGGAAAAATGGATTTCAGGCAAGAAAAACGATGACCCCGGGGTCATCAAAAATTTTGGTGGAAAAAAAATATTTTGCCTAGAAACATTTTGAGTAGCAGGAGCATTTCTTGTCACCCAAGGAAACCCTGGAGCATCAAGAAACTTGATTGGGAGAGGATTTGTGCGATCCTGGAAAAATGGATTTCAGGCCAGAAAAACGATGACCCCGGGGTCATCAAAAATTTTGGTGGAAAAAAATTATTTTCCCTAGGCACAATTTGGTGTAGCAGGAGCATTGCTTATTACGTAAAGAAACCCTGGAGCATCAAGAAACTTCACTGGGAGAGGATTTATGCGATCCTCGAAAAATGGGTTTCAGGCCAGAAAAACGATGACCCCGGGGTCATCAAAAATTTTGGTGGAAAAAAAATATTTTGCCTAGGCACAATTTGGTGTAGCAGGAGCATTGCTTGTCACCCAAGGAAACCCTGGAGCATGATGAAACTTGATTGGGAGAGGATTTGTGCGATCCTGAAAAAATGGGTTTCAGGCCAGAAAAACGATGACCCCGGGGTCATCAAAAATTTTGGTGGAAAAAAAATATTTTCCCTAGGCACAATTTGGTGTAGCAGGAGCATTGCTTATTACTTAAAGAAACCCTGGAGCATCAAGAAACTTGATTGGGAGAGGATTTGTGCGATCCTGGAAAAATGGATTTCAGGCCAGAAAAACGATGACCCCGGGGTCATCAAAAATTTTGGTGGAAAAAAATTATTTTCCCTAGGCACAATTTGGTGTAGCAGGAGCATTGCTTATTACGTAAAGAAACCCTGGAGCATCAAGAAACTTCACTGGGAGAGGATTTATGCGATCCTCGAAAAATGGGTTTCAGGCCAGAAAAACGATGACCCCGGGGTCATCAAAAATTTTGGTGGAAAAAAAATATTTTCCCTAGGCACAATTTGGTGTAGCAGGAGCATTGCTTATTACTTAAAGAAACCCTGGAGCATCAAGAAACTTGATTGGGAGAGGATTTGTGCGATCCTGGAAAAATGGATTTCAGGCCAGAAAAACGATGACCCCGGGGACATCAAAAACTTTGGTGGAAAAAAAATATTTTCCCTAGGCACAATTTGGTGTAGCAGGAGCATTGCTTATTACTTTAAGAAACCCTGGAGCATCAAGAAACTTCACTGGGAGAGGATTTATGTGATCCTTGAAAAATGGGTTTCAGGCCAGAAAAACGATGACCCCGGGGTCATCAAAAATTTTGGTGGAAAAAAATTATTTTCCCTAGGAACAATTTGGTGTAGCAGGAGCATTGCTTGTCACCCGAGGAAACCCTGGTGCATCAAGAAAGTTGATTGGGAGAGGATTTGTGCGATCCTGGAAAAATGGGTTTCAGGCCAGAAAAACGATGACCCCGGGAACATCAAAAATTTTGGTGGAAAAAATTTTTTTTCCCTAGACACAGTTTGGTGTAGCAGGAGCATTGCTTGTCACCCGAGGAAACCCTGGAGCATCAAGAAAGTTGATTGGGAGAGGATTTGTGCGATCCTGGAAAAATGGATTTCAGGCCAGAATAACGATGACCCCGGGGTCATCAAAAATTTTTGTGGAAAAAATTTTTTTTCCCTAGACACAGTTTGGTGTAGCAGGAGCATTGCTTGTAACCCAAGGAAACCCTGGAGCATGAAGAAACTTGATTGGGAGAGGATTTGTGCGATCCTGGAAAATTGGATTTCAGGCCAGAAAAACGATGACCCCGGGGTCATCAAAAATTTTTGTGGAAAAAAAATATTTGCCTAGAAACATTTTTGTGTAGCAGGAGCATTGCTTGTCACCCAAGGAAACTCTGGAGCATCAAAAAACTTGATTGGGAGAGGATATGTGCGATCCTGGAAAAATGGGTTTCAGGCCAGAAAAACGATGACCCCGGGGTCATCAAAAATTTTAGTGGAAAAAAATTATTTTCCCTAGGCACAATTTGGTGTAGCAGGAGCATTGCTTATTACGTAAAGAAACCCTGGAGCATCAAGAAACTTCACTGGGAGAGGATTTATGCGATCCTGGAAAAATGGGTTTCAGGCCAGAAAAACGATGACCCCGGGGTCATCAAAAATTTTGGTGGAAAAGAAATATTTTGCCTAGAAACATTTTGGAGTAGCAGGAGCATTGCTTGTCACCCAAGGAAACCCTGGAGCATCAAGAAACTTGATTGGGAGAGGATTTGTGCGATCCTGGAAAAATGGATTTCAGGCCAGAAAAACGATGACCCCGGGGTCATCAAAAATTTTGGTGGAAAAATTTTTTTTTCCCTAGACACAGTTTGGTGTAGCAGGAGCATTGCTTGTCACCCAAGGAAACCCTGGAGCATGAAGAAACTTGATTGGGAGAGGATTTGTGCGATCCTGGAAAAATGGGTTTCAGGCCAGAAAAACGATGACCCCGGGGTCATCAAAAATTTTGGTGGAAAAAAAATATTTTCCCTAGGCACAGTTTGGTGTAGCAGGAGCATTGCTTATTACTTAAAGAAACCCTGGAGCATCAAGAAACTTGATTGGGAGAGGATTTGTGCGATCCTGGAAAAATGGATTTCAGGCCAGAGAAACGATGACCCCGGGGTCATCAAAAATTTTGGTGGAAAAAAAATATTTTCCCTAGGCACAATTTGGTGTAGCAGGAGCATTGCTTATTACTTAAAGAAACCCTTGAGCATCAAGAAACTTCACTGGGAGAGGATTTATGTGATCCTTGAAAATTGGGTTTCAGGCCAGAAAAACGATGACCCCGGGGTCATCAAAAATTTTGGTGGAAAAAAATTATTTTCCGTAGGCACAATTTGGTGTAGCAGGAGCATTGCTTATTACGTAAAGAAACCCTGGAGCATCAAGAAACTTCACTGGGAGAGGATTTATGCGATCCTGGAAAAATGGGTTTCAGGCCAGAAAAACGATGACCCCGGGGTCATCAAAAATTTTGGTGGAAAAAAATTTTGGTGGAAAAAAATTATTTTCCCTAGGCACAATTTGGTGTAGCAGGAGCATTGCTTATTACGTAAAGAAACCCTGGAGCATCAAGAAACTTGATTGGGAGAGGATTTGTGCGATCCTGGAAAAATGGGTTTCAGGCCAGAAAAACGATGACCCCGGGGTCATCAAAAATTTTGGTGGAAAAAAAATATTTTCCCTAGGCACAATTTGGTGTAGCAGGAGCATTGCTTAATACTTAAAGAAACCCTGGAGCATCAAGAAATTTGATTGGGAGAGGATTTGTGCGATCCTGGAAAAATGGATTTCAGGCCAGAAAAACGATGACCCCGGGGTCATCAAAAATTTTGGTGGAAAAAAAATATTTTCCCTAGGCACAATTTGGTGTAGCAGGAGCATTGCTTATTACTTAAAGAAACCCTGGAGCATCAAGAAACTTCACTGGGAGAGGATTTATGTGATCCTTGAAAAATGGGTTTCAGGCCAGAAAAACGATGACCCCGGGGTCATCAAAAATTTTGGTGGAAAAAAAATATTTTCCCTAGGCACAGTTTGGTGTAGCAGGAGCATTGCTTATTACTTAAAGAAACCCTGGAGCATCAAGAAACTTGATTGGGAGAGGATTTGTGCGATCCTGTAAAAATGGATTTCAGGCCAGAAAAACGATGACCCCGGGGTCATCAAAAATTTTGGTGGAAAAATTTTTTTTTCCCTAGACACAGTTTGGTGTAGCAGGAGCATTGCTTGTCACCCAAGGAAACCCTGGAGCATGAAGAAACTTGATTGGGAGAGGATTTGTGCGATCCTGGAAAAATGGGTTTCAGGCCAGAAAAACGATGACCCCGGGGTCATCAAAAATTTTGGTGGAAAAAAAATATTTTCCCTAGGCACAATTTGGTGTAGCAGGAGCATTGCTTATTACTTAAAGAAACCCTGGAGCATCAAGAAACTTGATTGGGAGAGGATTTGTGCGATCCTGGAAAAATGGATTTCAGGCCAGAAAAACGATGACCCCGGGGACATCAAAAACTTTGGTGGAAAAAAAATATTTTCCCTAGGCACAATTTGGTGTAGCAGGAGCATTGCTTATTACTTAAAGAAACCCTGGAGCATCAAGAAACTTCACTGGGTGAGGATTTATGTGATCCTTGAAAAATGGGTTTCAGGCCAGAAAAACGATGACCCCGGGGTCATCAAAAATTTTGGTGGAAAAAAATTATTTTCCCTAGGAACAATTTGGTGTAGCAGGAGCATTGCTTGTCACCCGAGGAAACCCTGGTGCATCAAGAAAGTTGATTGGGAGAGGATTTGTGCGATCCTGGAAAAATGGGTTTCAGGCCAGAAAAACGATGACCCCGGGGTCATCAAAAATTTTGGTGGAAAAAATTTTTTTTCCCTAGACACAGTTTGGTGTAGCAGGAGCATTGCTTGTCACCCGAGGAAACCCTGGAGCATCAAGAAAGTTGATTGGGAGAGGATTTGTGCGATCCTGGAAAAATGGATTTCAGGCCAGAATAACGATGACCCCGGGGTCATCAAAAATTTTTGTGGAAAAATTTTTTTTTCCCTAGACACAGTTTGGTGTAGCAGGAGCATTGCTTGTAACCCAAGGAAACCCTGGAGCATGAAGAAACTTGATTGGGAGAGGATTTGTGCGATCCTGGAAAAATGGATTTCAGGCAAGAAAAACGATGACCCCGGGGTCATCAAAAATTTTGGTGGAAAAAAAATATTTGCCTAGAAACATTTTGGTGTAGCAGAAGCATTGCTTGTCACCCAAGGAAACTCTGGAGCATCAAAAAAATTGATTGGGAGAGGATATGTGCGATCCTGGAAAAATGGGTTTCAGGCCAGAAAAACGATGACCCCGGGGTCATCAAAAATTTTAGTGGAAAAAAATTATTTTCCCTAGGCAAAATTTGGTGTAGCAGGAGCATTGCTTATTACGTAAAGAAACCCTGGAGCATCAAGAAACTTCACTGGGAGAGGATTTATGCGATCCTGGAAAAATGGGTTTCAGGCCAGAAAAACGATGACCCCGGGGTCATCAAAAATTTTGGTGGAAAAAAAATATTTTGCCTAGAAACATTTTGGAGTAGCAGGAGCATTGCTTGTCACCCGAGGAAACCCTGGAGCATCAAGAATCTTAATTGGGAGAGGATTTGTGCGATCCTGGAAAAATGGATTTCAGGCCAGAAAAACGATGACCCCGGGGTCATCAAAAATTTTGGTGGAAAAAAATTATTTTCCCTAGGCACAATTTGGTGTAGCAGGAGCATTGCTTATTACGTAAAGAAACCCTGGAGCATCAAGAAACTTCACTGGGAGAGGATTTATGCGATCCTGGAAAAATGGGTTTCAGGCCAGAAAAACGATGACCCCGGGGTCATCAAAGATTTTGATGGAAAAAAAATATTTTGCCTAGAAACATTTTGGAGTAGCAGGAGCATTGCTTGTCACCCAAGGAAACCCTGGAGCATCAAGAAACTTGATTGGGAGAGGATTTGTGCGATCCTGTAAAAATGGATTTCAGGCCAGAAAAACGATGACCCCGGGGTCATCAAAAATTTTGGTGGAAAAAAAATATTTTCCCTAGGCACAATTTGGTGTAGCAGGAGCATTGCTTATTACGTAAAGACACCCTGGAGCATCAAGAAACTTCACTGGGAGAGGATTTATGCGATCCTGGAAAAATGGGTTTCAGGCCAGAAAAACGATGACCCCGGGGTCATCAAAAATTTTGGTGGAAAAAAAATATTTTCCCTAGGCACAGTTTGGTGTAGCAGGAGCATTGCTTATTACTTAAAGAAACCCTGGAGCATCAAGAAACTTGATTGGGAGAGGATTTGTGCGATCCTGTAAAAATGGATTTCAGGCCAGAAAAACGATGACCCCGGGGTCATCAAAAATTTTGGTGGAAAAATTTTTTTTTCCCTAGACACAGTTTGGTGTAGCAGGAGCATTGCTTGTCACCCAAGGAAACCCTGGAGCATGAAGAAACTTGATTGGGAGAGGATTTGTGCGATCCTGGAAAAATGGGTTTCAGGCCAGAAAAACGATGACCCCGGGGTCATCAAAAATTTTGGTGGAAAAAAAATATTTTCCCTAGGCACAATTTGGTGTAGCAGGAGCATTGCTTATTACTTAAAGAAACCCTGGAGCATCAAGAAACTTGATTGGGAGAGGATTTGTGCGATCCTGGAAAAATGGATTTCAGGCCAGAATAACGATGACCCCGGGGTCATCAAAAATTTTTGTGGAAAAATTTTTTTTTCCCTAGACACAGTTTGGTGTAGCAGGAGCATTGCTTGTAACCCAAGGAAACCCTGGAGCATGAAGAAACTTGATTGGGAGAGGATTTGTGCGATCCTGGAAAATTGGATTTCAGGCCAGAAAAACGATGACCCCGGGGTCATCAAAAATTTTTGTGGAAAAAAAATATTTGCCTAGAAACATTTTTGTGTAGCAGGAGCATTGCTTGTCACCCAAGGAAACTCTGGAGCATCAAAAAACTTGATTGGGAGAGGATATGTGCGATCCTGGAAAAATGGGTTTCAGGCCAGAAAAACGATGACCCTGGGGTCATCAAAAATTTTAGTGGAAAAAAATTATTTTCCCTAGGCACAATTTGGTGTAGCAGGAGCATTGCTTATTACGTAAAGAAACCCTGGAGCATCAAGAAACTTCACTGGGAGAGGATTTATGCGATCCTGGAAAAATGGGTTTCAGGCCAGAAAAACGATGACCCCGGGGTCATCAAAAATTTTGGTGGAAAAAAAATATTTTGCCTAGAAACATTTTGGAGTAGCAGGAGCATTGCTTGTCACCCAAGGAAACCCTGGAGCATCAAGAAACTTGATTGGGAGAGGATTTGTGCGATCCTGTAAAAATGGATTTCATGCCAGAAAAACGATGACCCCGGGGTCATCAAAAATTTTGGTGGAAAAAAATTATTTTCCCTAGGCACAATTTGGTGTAGCAGGAGCAATGCTTATTACGTAAAGAAACCCTGGAGCATCAAGAAACTTCACTGGGAGAGGATTTATGCGATCCTGGAAAAATGGGTTTCAGGCCAGAAAAACGATGACCCCGGGGTCATCAAAAATTTTGGTGGAAAAGAAATATTTTGCCTAGAAACATTTTGGAGTAGCAGGAGAATTGCTTGTCACCCAAGGAAACCCTGGAGCATCAAGAAACTTGATTGGGAGAGGATTTGTGCGATCCTGGAAAAATGGATTTCAGGCCAGAAAAACGATGACCCCGGGGTCATCAAAAATTTTGGTGGAAAAATTTTTTTTTCCCTAGACACAGTTTGGTGTAGCAGGAGCATTGCTTGTCACCCAAGGAAACCCTGGAGCATGAAGAAACTTGATTGGGAGAGGATTTGTGCGATCCTGGAAAAATGGGTTTCAGGCCAGAAAAACGATGACCCCGGGGTCATCAAAATTTTGGTGGAAAAAAAATATTTTCCCTAGGCACAGTTTGGTGTAGCAGGAGCATTGCTTATTACTTAAAGAAACCCTGGAGCATCAAGAAAGTTGATTGGGAGAGGATTTGTGCGATCCTGGAAAAATGGATTTCAGGCCAGAGAAACGATGACCCCGGGGTCATCAAAAATTTTGGTGGAAAAAAAATATTTTCCCTAGGCACAATTTGGTGTAGCAGGAGCATTGCTTATTACTTAAAGAAACCCTGGAGCATCAAGAAACTTCACTGGGAGAGGATTTATGTGATCCTTGAAAAATGGGTTTCAGGCCAGAAAAACGATGACCCCGGGGTCATCAAAAATTTTGGTGGAAAAAAATTATTTTCCCTAGGCACAATTTGGTGTAGCAGGAGCATTGCTTATTACGTAAAGAAACACTGGAGCATCAAGAAACTTCACTGGGAGAGGATTTATGCGATCCTGGAAAAATGGGTTTCAGGCCAGAAAAACGATGACCCCGGGGTCATCAAAAATTTTGGTGGAAAAAAATTTTGGTGGAAAAAAATTATTTTCCCTAGGCACAATTTGGTGTAGCAGGAGCATTGCTTATTACGTAAAGAAACCCTGGAGCATCAAGAAACTTGATTGGGAGAGGATTTGTGCGATCCTGGAAAAATGGATTTCAGGCCAGAAAAACGATGACCCCGGGGTCTTCAAAAATTTTGGTGGAAAAAAATTTTTTTCCCTAGACACAGTTTGGTGTAGCAGGAGCATTGCTTGTCACCCAAGGAAACCCTGGAGCATGAAGAAACTTGATTGGGAGAGGATTTGTGCGATCCTGGAAAAATGGATTTCAGGCCAGAAAAACGATGACCCCGGGGACATCAAAAACTTTGGTGGAAAAAAAATATTTTCCCTAGGCACAATTTGGTGTAGCAGGAGCATTGCTTATTACTTTAAGAAACCCTGGAGCATCAAGAAACTTCACTGGGAGAGGATTTATGTGATCCTTGAAAAATGGGTTTCAGGCCAGAAAAACGATGACCCCGGGGTCATCAAAAATTTTGGTGGAAAAAAATTATTTTCCCTAGGAACAATTTGGTGTAGCAGGAGCATTGCTTGTCACCCGAGGAAACCCTGGTGCATCAAGAAAGTTGATTGGGAGAGGATTTGTGCGATCCTGGAAAAATGGGTTTCAGGCCAGAAAAACGATGACCCCGGGGTCATCAAAAATTTTGGTGGAAAAAATTTTTTTTCCCTAGACACAGTTTGGTGTAGCAGGAGCATTGCTTGTCACCCGAGGAAACCCTGGAGCATCAAGAAAGTTGATTGGGAGAGGATTTGTGCGATCCTGGAAAAATGGATTTCAGGCCAGAATAACGATGACCCCGGGGTCATCAAAAATTTTTGTGGAAAAATTTTTTTTTCCCTAGACACAGTTTGGTGTAGCAGGAGCATTGCTTGTCACCCAAGGAAACCCTGGAGCATGAAGAAACTTGATTGGGAGAGGATTTGTGCGATCCTGGAAAAATGGATTTCAGGCAAGAAAAACGATGACCCCGGGGTCATCAAAAATTTTGGTGGAAAAAAAATATTTGCCTAGAAACATTTTGGTGTAGCAGAAGCATTGCTTGTCACCCAAGGAAACTCTGGAGCATCAAAAAAATTGATTGGGAGAGGATATGTGCGATCCTGGAAAAATGGGTTTCAGGCCAGAAAAACGATGACCCCGGGGTCATCAAAAATTTTAGTGGAAAAAAATTATTTTCCCTAGGCAAAATTTGGTGTAGCAGGAGCATTGCTTATTACGTAAAGAAACCCTGGAGCATCAAGGAACTTCACTGGGAGAGGATTTATGCGATCCTGGAAAAATGGGTTTCAGGCCAGAAAAACGATGACCCCGGGGTCATCAAAAATTTTGGTGGAAAAAAAATATTTTGCCTAGAAACATTTTGGAGTAGCAGGAGCATTGCTTGTCACCCGAGGAAACCCTGGAGCATCAAGAATCTTAATTGGGAGAGGATTTGTGCGATCCTGGAAAAATGGATTTCAGGCCAGAAAAACGATGACCCCGGGGTCATCAAAAATTTTGGTGGAAAAAAATTATTTTCCCTAGGCACAATTTGGTGTAGCAGGAGCATTGCTTATTACGTAAAGAAACCCTGGAGCATCAAGAAACTTCACTGGGAGAGGATTTATGCGATCCTGGAAAAATGGGTTTCAGGCCAGAAAAACGATGACCCCGGGGTCATCAAAGATTTTGATGGAAAAAAAATATTTTGCCTAGAAACATTTTGGAGTAGCAGGAGCATTGCTTGTCACCCAAGGAAACCCTGGAGCATCAAGAAACTTGATTGGGAGAGGATTTGTGCGATCCTGTAAAAATGGATTTCAGGCCAGAAAAACGATGACCCCGGGGTCATCAAAAATTTTGGTGGAAAAAAATTATTTTCCCTAGGCACAATTTGGTGTAGCAGGAGCATTGCTTATTACGTAAAGACACCCTGGAGCATCAAGAAACTTCACTGGGAGAGGATTTATGCGATCCTGGAAAAAAGGGTTTCAGGCCAGAAAAACGATGACCCCGGGGTCATCAAAAATTTTGGTGGAAAAAAAATATTTTCCCTAGGCACAGTTTGGTGTAGCAGGAGCATTGCTTATTACTTAAAGAAACCCTGGAGCATCAAGAAACTTGATTGGGAGAGGATTTGTGCGATCCTGTAAAAATGGATTTCAGGCCAGAAAAACGATGACCCCGGGGTCATCAAAAATTTTGGTGGAAAAATTTTTTTTTCCCTAGACACAGTTTGGTGTAGCAGGAGCATTGCTTGTCACCCAAGGAAACCCTGGAGCATGAAGAAACTTGATTGGGAGAGGATTTGTGCGATCCTGGAAAAATGGGTTTCAGGCCAGAAAAACGATGACCCCGGGGTCATCAAAAATTTTGGTGGAAAAAAAATATTTTCCCTAGGCACAATTTGGTGTAGCAGGAGCATTGCTTATTACTTAAAGAAACCCTGGAGCATCAAGAAACTTGATTGGGAGAGGATTTGTGCGATCCTGGAAAAATGGATTTCAGGCCAGAATAACGATGACCCCGGGGTCATCAAAAATTTTTGTGGAAAAATTTTTTTTTCCCTAGACACAGTTTGGTGTAGCAGGAGCATTGCTTGTAACCCAAGGAAACCCTGGAGCATGAAGAAACTTGATTGGGAGAGGATTTGTGCGATCCTGGAAAATTGGATTTCAGGCCAGAAAAACGATGACCCCGGGGTCATCAAAAATTTTTGTGGAAAAAAAATATTTGCCTAGAAACATTTTTGTGTAGCAGGAGCATTGCTTGTCACCCAAGGAAACTCTGGAGCATCAAAAAACTTGATTGGGAGAGGATATGTGCGATCCTGGAAAAATGGGTTTCAGGCCAGAAAAACGATGACCCCGGGGTCATCAAAAATTTTGGTGGAAAAAAAATATTTTGCCTAGAAACATTTTGGAGTAGCAGGAGCATTGCTTGTCACCCAAGGAAACCCTGGAGCATCAAGAAACTTGATTGGGAGAGGATTTGTGCGATCCTGTAAAAATGGATTTCATGCCAGAAAAACGATGACCCCGGGGTCATCAAAAATTTTGGTGGAAAAAAATTATTTTCCCTAGGCACAATTTGGTGTAGCAGGAGCAATGCTTATTACGTAAAGAAACCCTGGAGCATCAAGAAACTTCACTGGGAGAGGATTTATGCGATCCTGGAAAAATGGGTTTCAGGCCAGAAAAACGATGACCCCGGGGTCATCAAAAATTTTGGTGGAAAAGAAATATTTTGCCTAGAAACATTTTGGAGTAGCAGGAGAATTGCTTGTCACCCAAGGAAACCCTGGAGCATCAAGAAACTTGATTGGGAGAGGATTTGTGCGATCCTGGAAAAATGGATTTCAGGCCAGAAAAACGATGACCCCGGGGTCATCAAAAATTTTGGTGGAAAAAAATTTTTTTTTCCCTAGACACAGTTTGGTGTAGCAGGAGCATTGCTTGTCACCCAAGGAAACCCTGGAGCATGAAGAAACTTGATTGGGAGAGGATTTGTGCGATCCTGGAAAAATGGGTTTCAGGCCAGAAAAACGATGACCCCGGGGTCATCAAAAATTTTGGTGGAAAAAAAATATTTTCCCTAGGCACAGTTTGGTGTAGCAGGAGCATTGCTTATTACTTAAAGAAACCCTGGAGCATCAAGAAAGTTGATTGGGAGAGGATTTGTGCGATCCTGGAAAAATGGATTTCAGGCCAGAGAAACGATGACCCCGGGGTCATCAAAAATTTTGGTGGAAAAAAAATATTTTCCCTAGGCACAATTTGGTGTAGCAGGAGCATTGCTTATTACTTAAAGAAACCCTGGAGCATCAAGAAACTTCACTGGGAGAGGATTTATGTGATCCTTGAAAAATGGGTTTCAGGCCAGAAAAACGATGAACCCGGGGTCATCAAAAATTTTGGTGGAAAAAAATTATTTTCCCTAGGCACAATTTGGTGTAGCAGGAGCATTGCTTATTACGTAAAGAAACACTGGAGCATCAAGAAACTTCACTGGGAGAGGATTTATGCGATCCTGGAAAAATGGGTTTCAGGCCAGAAAAACGATGACCCCGGGGTCATCAAAAATTTTGGTGGAAAAAAATTTTGGTGGAAAAAAATTATTTTCCCTAGGCACAATTTGGTGTAGCAGGAGCATTGCTTATTACGTAAAGAAACCCTGGAGCATCAAGAAACTTGATTGGGAGAGGATTTGTGCGATCCTGGAAAAATGGATTTCAGGCCAGAAAAACGATGACCCCGGGGTCATCAAAAATTTTGGTGGAAAAAAATTTTTTTCCCTAGACACAGTTTGGTGTAGCAGGAGCATTGCTTGTCACCCAAGGAAACCCTGGAGCATGAAGAAACTTGATTGGGAGAGGATTTGTGCGATCCTGGAAAAATGGGTTTCAGGCCAGAAAAACGATGACCCCGGGGTCATCAAAAATTTTGGTGGAAAAAAAATATTTTCCCTAGGCACAATTTGGTGTAGCAGGAGCATTGCTTAATACTTAAAGAAACCCTGGAGCATCAAGAAATTTGATTGGGAGAGGATTTGTGCGATCCTGGAAAAATGGATTTCAGGCCAGAAAAACGATGACCCCGGGGTCATCAAAAATTTTGGTGGAAAAAAAATATTTTCCCTAGGCACAATTTGGTGTAGCAGGAGCATTGCTTATTACTTAAAGAAACCCTGGAGCATCAAGAAACTTCACTGGGAGAGGATTTATGTGATCCTTGTAAAATGGGTTTCAGGCCAGAAAAACGATGACCCCGGGGTCATCAAAAATTTTGGTGGAAAAAAATTATTTTCCCTAGGCAAAATTTGGTGTAGCAGGAGCATTGCTTATTACGTAAAGAAACCCTGGAGCATCAAGAAACTTCACTGGGAGAGGATTTATGCGATCCTGGAAAAATGGGTTTCAGGCCAGAAAAACGATGACCCCGGGGTCATCAAAAATTTTGGTGGAAAAAAATTTTAGTGGAAAAAAATTATTTTCCCTAGGCACAATTTGGTGTAGCAGGAGCATTGCTTATTACGTAAAGAAACCCTGGAGCATCAAGAAACTTGATTGGGAGAGGATTTGTGCGATCCTGGAAAAATGGATTTCAGGCCAGAAAAACGATGACCCCGGGGTCATCAAAAATTTTGGTGGAAAAAAATTTTTTTCCCTAGACACAGTTTGGTGTAGCAGGAGCATTGCTTGTCACCCAAGGAAACCCTGGAGCATGAAGAAACTTGATTGGGAGAGGATTTGTGCGATCCTGGAAAAATGGGTTTCAGGCCAGAAAAACGATGACCCCGGGGTCATCAAAAATTTTGGTGGAAAAAAAATATTTTCCCTAAGCACAATTTGGTGTAGCAGGAGCATTGCTTATTACTTAAAGAAACCTGGAGCATCAAGAAACTTCACTGGGAGAGGATTTATGTGATCCTTGAAAAATGGGTTTCAGGCCAGAAAAACGATGACCCCGGGGTCATCAAAAATTTTGGTGGAAAAAAATTATTTTCCCTTGGATCAATTTGGTGTTGCAGGAGCATTGCTTATTACGTAAAGAAACCCTGGAGCATCAAGAAAATTCACTGGGAGAGGATTTATGCGATCCTGGAAAAATGGGTTTCAGGCCAGAAAAACGATGACCCCGGGGCCATCAAAAATTTTGGTGGAAAAATTTTTTTTCCCTAGACACATTTTGGTATAGCAGGAGCATTGCTTGTCACCCGAGGAAACCCTGGAGCATCAAGAAAGTTGATTGGGAGAGGATTTGTGCGATCCTGGAAAAATGGGTTTCAGGCCAGAAAAACGATGACCCCGGGGTCATCAAAAATTTTGGTGGAAAATTTTTTTTTTCCCTAGACACAGTTTGGTGTAGCAGGAGCATTGCTTGTCACCCGAGGAAACCCTGGAGCATCAAGAAAGTTGATTGGGAGAGGATTTGTGCGATCCTGGAAAAATGGGTTTCAGGCCAGAAAAACGATGACCCCGGGGTCATCAAAAATTTTGGTGGAACAATTTTTTTTTCCCTAGACACAGTTTGGTGTAGCAGGAGCATTGCTTGTCACCCGAGTAAACCCTGGAGCATCAAGAAAGTTGATTGGGAGAGGATTTGTGCGATCCTGGAAAAATGGATTTCAGGCCAGAATAACGATGACCCCGGGGTCATCAAAAATTTTTGTGGAAAAAATTTTTTTTCCCTAGACACAATTTGGTGTAGCAGGAGCATTGCTTGTCACCCAAGGAAACCCTGGAGCATGAAGAAACTTGATTGGGAGAGGATTTGTGCGATCCTGGAAAAATGGATTTCAGGCCAGAAAAACGATGACCCCGGGGTCATCAAAAATTTTGGTGGAAAAAAAATATTTGCCTAGAAACATTTTGGTGTAGCAGGAGCATTGCTTGTCACCCAAGGAAACTCTGGAGCATCAAAAAACTTGATTGGGAGAGGATATGTGCGATCCTGGAAAAATGGGTTTCAGGCCAGAAAAACGATGACCCCGGGGTCATCAAAAATTTTAGTGGAAAAAAATTATTTTCCCTAGGCACAATTTGGTGTAGCAGGAGCATTGCTTATTACGTAAAGAAACCCTGGAGCATCAAGGAACTTCACTGGGAGAGGATTTATGCGATCCTGCAAAAATGGGTTTCAGGCCAGAAAAACGATGACCCCGGGGTCATCAAAAATTTTGGAGGAAAAAAAATATTTTGCCTAGAAACATTTTGGAGTAGCAGGAGCATTGATCGTCACCCGAGGAAACCCTGGAGCATCAAGAAACTTGATTGGGAGAGGATTTGTGCGATGCTGGAAAAATGGATTTCAGGCCAGAAAAACGATGACCCCGGGGTCATCAAAAATTTTGGTGGAAAAAAATTATTTTCCCTAGGCACAATTTGGTGTAGCAGGAGCATTGCTTATTACGTAAAGAAACCCTGGAGCATCAAGAAACTTCACTGGGAGAGGATTTATGCGATCCTGGAAAAATGGGTTTCAGGCCAGAAAAACGATGACCCCGGGGTCATCAAAAATTTTGGTGGAAAAAAAATATTTGCCTAGAAACATTTTGGTGTAGCAGGAGCATTGCTTGTCACCCAAGGAAACTCTGGAGCATCAAAAAAATTGATTGGGAGAGGATATGTGCGATCCTGGAAAAATGGGTTTCAGGCCAGAAAAACGATGACCCCGGGGTCATCAAAAATTTTAGTGGAAAAAAATTATTTTCCCTAGGCACAATTTGGTGTAGCAGGAGCATTGCTTATTACGTAAAGAAACCCTGGAGCATCAAGGAACTTCACTGGGAGAGGATTTATGCGATCCTGCAAAAATGGGTTTCAGGCCAGAAAAACGATGACCCCGGGGTCATCAAAAATTTTGGTGGAAAAAAAATATTTTGCCTAGAAACATTTTGGAGTAGCAGGAGCATTGCTTGTCACCCGAGGAAACCCTGGAGCATCAAGAAACTTGATTGGGAGAGGATTTGTGCGATCCTGGAAAAATGGATTTCAGGCCAGAAAAACGATGACCCCGGGGTCATCAAAAATTTTGGTGGAAAAAAATTATTTTCCCTAGGCACATTTTGGTGTAGCAGGAGCATTGCTTATTACGTAAAGAAACCCTGGAGCATCAAGAAACTTCACTGGGAGAGGATTTATGCGATCCTGGAAAAATGGGTTTCAGGCCAGAAAAACGATGACCCCGGGGTCATCAAAGATTTTGGTGGAAAAAAAATATTTTGCCTAGAAACATTTTGGAGTAGCAGGAGCATTGCTTGTCACCCAAGGAAACCCTGGAGCATCAAGAAACTTGATTGGGAGAGGATTTGTGCGATCCTGTAAAAATGGATTTCAGGCCAGAAAAACGATGACCCCGGGGTCATCAAAAATTTTGGTGGAAAAAAATTATTTTCCCTAGGCACAATTTGGTGTAGCAGGAGCATTGCTTATTACGTAAAGACACCCTGGAGCATCAAGAAACTTCACTGGGAGAGGATTTGTGCGATCCTGGAAAAATGGATTTCAGGCCAGAAAAACGATGACCCCGGGGTCATCAAAAATTTTGGTGGAAAAAAATTATTTTCCCTAGGCACAATTTGGTGTAGCAGGAGCATTGCTTATTACTTAAAGAAACCCTGGAGCATCAAGAAACTTGATTGGGAGAGGATTTATGCGATCCTGGAAAAATGGATTTCAGGCCGGAAAACGATGACCCCGGGGACATCAAAAACTTTGGTGGAAAAAAAATATTTTCCCTAGGCACAATTTGGTGTAGCAGGATCATTGCTTATTACTTAAAGAAACCCTGGAGCATCAAGAAACTTCACTGGGAGAGGATTTATGTGATCCTTGAAAAATGGGTTTCAGGCCAGAAAAACGATGACCCCGGGGTCATCAAAAATTTTGGTGGAAAAAAATTATTTTCCCTAGGAACAATTTGGTGTAGCAGGAGCATTGCTTATTACGTAAAGAAACCCTGGAGCATCAAGAAACTTCACTGGGAGAGGATTTATGCGATCCTGTAAAAATGGGTTTCAGGCCAGAAAAACGATGACCCCGGGGTCATCAAAAATTTTGGTGGAAAAAATTTTTTTTCCCTAGACACAGTTTGGTGTAGCAGGAGCATTGCTTGTCACCCAAGAAAACCCTGGAGCATGAAGAAAGTTGATTGGGAGAGAATTTGTGCGATCCTGGAAAAATGGGTTTCAGGCCAGAAAAACGATGACCCCGGGGTCATCAAAAATTTTGGTGGAAAAAAAATATTTTCCCTAGGCACAATTTGGTGTAGCAGGAGCATTGCTTATTACTTAAAGAAACCCTGGAGCATCAAGAAACTTCATTGGGAGAGGATTTGTGCGATCCTGGAAAAATGGATTTCAGGCCAGAAAAACGATGACCCCGGGGTCATCAAAAATTTTGGTGGAAAAAAAATATTTTCCCTAGGCACAATTTGGTGTAGCAGGAGCATTGCTTATTACTTAAAGAAACCCTGGAGCATCAAGAAACTTCACTGGGAGAGGATTTATGTGATCCTTGAAAAATGGGTTTCAGGCCAGAAAAACGATGACCCCGGGATCATCAAAAATTTTGGTGGAAAAAAATTATTTTCCCTAGGAACAATTTGGTGTAGCAGGAGCATTGCTTATTACGTAAAGAAACCCTGGAGCATCAAGAAACTTCACTGGGAGAGGATTGATGCGATCCTGGAAAAATGGGTTTCAGGCCAGAAAAACGATGACCCCGGGGTCATCAAAAATTTTGGTGGAAAAATTTTTTTTCCCTAGACACATTTTGGTATAGCAGGAGCAGTGCTTGTCACCCAAGGAAACCCTGGAGCATCAAGAAAGTTGATTGGGAGAGGATTTGTGCGATCATGGAAAAATGGGTTTCAGGCCAGAAAAACGATGACCCCGGGGTCATCAAAAATTTTGGTGGAAAAATTTTTTTTTCCCTAGACACAGTTTGGTGTAGCAGGAGCATTGCTTGTCACCCGAGGAAACCCTGGAGCATCAAGAAAGTTGATTGGGAGAGGATTTGTGCGATCCTGGAAAAATGGGTTTCAGGCCAGAAAAACGATGACCCCGGGGTCATCAAAAATTTTGGTGAAAAAAAAATATTTTCCCTAGGCACAATTTGGTGTAGCAGGAGCATTGCTTATTACTTAAAGAAACCCTGGAGCATCAAGAAACTTGATTGGGAGAGGATTTGTGCGATCCTGGAAAAATGGATTTCAGGCCAGAAAAACGATGACCCCGGGGTCATCAAAAATTTTGGTGGAAAAAAAATATTTTCCCTAGGCACAATTTGGTGTAGCAGGAGCATTGCTTATTACTTAAAGAAACCCTGGAGCATCAAGAAACTTCACTGGGAGAGGATTTATGTGATCCTTGAAAAATGGGTTTCAGGCCAGAAAAACGATGACCCCGGGATCATCAAAAATTTTGGTGGAAAAAAATTATTTTCCCTAGGAACAATTTGGTGTAGCAGGAGCATTGCTTATTACGTAAAGAAACCCTGGAGCATCAAGAAACTTCACTGGGAGAGGATTGATGCGATCCTGGAAAAATGGGTTTCAGGCCAGAAAAACGATGACCCCGGGGTCATCAAAAATTTTGGTGGAAAAATTTTTTTTCCCTAGACACATTTTGGTATAGCAGGAGCAGTGCTTGTCACCCAAGGAAACCCTGGAGCATCAAGAAAGTTGATTGGGAGAGGATTTGTGCGATCATGGAAAAATGGGTTTCAGGCCAGAAAAACGATGACCCCGGGGTCATCAAAAATTTTGGTGGAAAAATTTTTTTTTCCCTAGACACAGTTTGGTGTAGCAGGAGCATTGCTTGTCACCCGAGGAAACCCTGGAGCATCAAGAAAGTTGATTGGGAGAGGATTTGTGCGATCCTGGAAAAATGGGTTTCAGGCCAGAGAAACGATGACCCCGGGGTCATCAAAAATTTTGGTGGAAAAATTTTTTTTCCCTAGACACAGTTTGGTGTAGCAGGATCATTGCTTGTCACCCGAGGAAACCCTGGAGCATCAAGAAAGTTGATTGGGAGAGGATTTGTGCGATCCTGGAAAAATGGATTTCAGGCCAGAATAACGATGACCCCGGGGTCATCAAAAATTTTTGTGGAAAAAATTTTTTTTGCCTAGACACAGTTTGGTGTAGCAGGAGCATTGCTTGTCACCCGAGGAAACCCTGGAGCAACAAGAAAGTTGATTGGGAGAGGATTTGTGCGATCATGGAAAAATGGGTTTCAGGCCAGAAAAACGATGACCCCGGGGTCATCAAAAATTTTGGTGGAAAAATTTTTTTTTCCCTAGACACAGTTTGGTGTAGCAGGAGCATTGCTTGTCACCCGAGGAAACCCTGGAGCATCAAGAAAGTTGATTGGGAGAGGATATGTGCGATCCTGGAAAAATGGGTTCCAGGCCAGAAAAACGATGACCCCGGGGTCATCAAAAATTTTAGTGGAAAAAAATTATTTTCCCTAGGCACAATTTGGTGTAGCAGGAGCATTGCTTATTACGTAAAGAAACCCTGCAGCATCAAGAAACTTCACTGGGAGAGGATTTATGCGATCCTGGAAAAATGGGTTTCAGGCCAGAAAAACGATGACCCCGGGGTCATCAAAAATTTTAGTGGAAAAAAAGTATTTTGCCTAGAAACATTTTGGAGTAGCAGGAGCATTGCTTGTCACCCAAGGAAACCCTGGAGCATCAAGAAACTTGATTGGGAGAGGATTTGTGCGATCCTGGAAAAATGGATTTCAGGCCAGAAAAACGATTACCCCGGGGTCATCAAAAATTTTGGTGGAAAAAAATTATTTTCCCTAGGCACAATTTGGTGTAGCAGGAGCATTGCTTATTACTTAAAGAAACCCTGGAGCATCAAGAAACTTCACTGGGAGAGGATTTATGTGATCCTTGAAAAATGGGTTTCAGGCCAGAAAAACGATGACCCCGGGATCATCAAAAATTTTGGTGGAAAAAAATTATTTTCCCTAGGCACAATTTGGTGTAGCAGGAGCATTGCTTATTACGTAAAGAAACCCTGGAGCATCAAGAAACTTCACTGGGAGAGGATTTATGCGATCCTGTAAAAATGGGTTTCAGGCCAGAAAAACGATGACCCCGGGGTCATCAAAAATTTTGGTGGAAAAATTTTTTTTTCCCTAGACACAGTTTGGTGTAGCAGGAGCATTGCTTGTCACCCAAGAAAACCCTGGAGCATGAAGAAAGTTGATTGGGAGAGGATTTGTGCGATCCTGGAAAAATGGGTTTCAGGCCAGAAAAACGATGACCCCGGGGTCATCAAAAATTTTGGTGGAAAAAAAATATTTTCCCTAGGCACAATTTGGTGTAGCAGGAGCATTGCTTATTACTTAAAGAAACCCTGGAGCATCAAGAAACTTGATTGGGAGAGGATTTGTGCGATCCTGGAAAAATGGATTTCAGGCCAGAAAAACGATGACCCCGGGGTCATCAAAAATTTTGGTGGAAAAAAAATATTTTCCCTAGGCACAATTTGGTGTAGCAGGAGCATTGCTTATTACTTAAAGAAACCCTGGAGCATCAAGAAACTTCACTGGGAGAGGATTTATGTGATCCTTGAAAAATGGGTTTCAGGCCAGAAAAACGATGACCCCGGGATCATCAAAAATTTTGGTGGAAAAAAATTATTTTCCCTAGGAACAATTTGGTGTAGCAGGAGCATTGCTTATTACGTAAAGAAACCCTGGAGCATCAAGAAACTTCACTGGGAGAGGATTGATGCGATCCTGGAAAAATGGGTTTCAGGCCAGAAAAACGATGACCCCGGGGTCATCAAAAATTTTGGTGGAAAAATTTTTTTTCCCTAGACACATTTTGGTATAGCAGGAGCAGTGCTTGTCACCCAAGGAAACCCTGGAGCATCAAGAAAGTTGATTGGGAGAGGATTTGTGCGATCATGGAAAAATGGGTTTCAGGCCAGAAAAACGATGACCCCGGGGTCATCAAAAATTTTGGTGGAAAAATTTTTTTTTCCCTAGACACAGTTTGGTGTAGCAGGAGCATTGCTTGTCACCCGAGGAAACCCTGGAGCATCAAGAAAGTTGATTGGGAGAGGATTTGTGCGATCCTGGAAAAATGGGTTTCAGGCCAGAGAAACGATGACCCCGGGGTCATCAAAAATTTTGGTGGAAAAATTTTTTTTCCCTAGACACAGTTTGGTGTAGCAGGATCATTGCTTGTCACCCGAGGAAACCCTGGAGCATCAAGAAAGTTGATTGGGAGAGGATATGTGCGATCCTGGAAAAATGGGTTTCAGGCCAGAAAAACGATGACCCCGGGGTCATCAAAAATTTTAGTGGAAAAAAATTATTTTCCCTAGGCACAATTTGGTGTAGCAGGAGCATTGCTTATTACGTAAAGAAACCCTGGAGCATCAAGAAACTTCACTGGGAGAGGATTTATGCGATCCTGGAAAAATGGGTTTCAGGCCAGAAAAACGATGACCCCGGGGTCATCAAAAATTTTAGTGGAAAAAAAGTATTTTGCCTAGAAACATTTTGGAGTAGCAGGAGCATTGCTTGTCACCCAAGGAAACCCTGGAGCATCAAGAAACTTGATTGGGAGAGGATTTGTGCGATCCTGGAAAAATGGATTTCAGGCCAGAAAAACGATTACCCCGGGGTCATCAAAAATTTTGGTGGAAAAAAATTATTTTCCCTAGGCACAATTTGGTGTAGCAGGAGCATTGCTTATTACTTAAAGAAACCCTGGAGCATCAAGAAACTTCACTGGGAGAGGATTTATGTGATCCTTGAAAAATGGGTTTCAGGCCAGAAAAACGATGACCCCGGGATCATCAAAAATTTTGGTGGAAAAAAATTATTTTCCCTAGGAACAATTTGGTGTAGCAGGAGCATTGCTTATTACGTAAAGAAACCCTGGAGCATCAAGAAACTTCACTGGGAGAGGATTTATGCGATCCTGTAAAAATGGGTTTCAGGCCAGAAAAACGATGACCCCGGGGTCATCAAAAATTTTGGTGGAAAAAATTTTTTTTCCCTAGACACAGTTTGGTGTAGCAGGAGCATTGCTTGTCACCCAAGAAAACCCTGGAGCATGAAGAAAGTTGATTGGGAGAGGATTTGTGCGATCCTGGAAAAATGGGTTTCAGGCCAGAAAAACGATGACCCCGGGGTCATCAAAAATTTTGGTGGAAAAAAAATATTTTCCCTAGGCACAATTTGGTGTAGCAGGAGCATTGCTTATTACTTAAAGAAACCCTGGAGCATCAAGAAACTTGATTGGGAGAGGATTTGTGCGATCCTGGAAAAATGGATTTCAGGCCAGAAAAACGATGACCCCGGGGTCATCAAAAATTTTGGTGGAAAAAAAATATTTTCCCTAGGCACAATTTGGTGTAGCAGGAGCATTGCTTATTACTTAAAGAAACCCTGGAGCATCAAGAAACTTCACTGGGAGAGGATTTATGTGATCCTTGAAAAATGGGTTTCAGGCCAGAAAAACGATGACCCCGGGATCATCAAAAATTTTGGTGGAAAAAAATTATTTTCCCTAGGAACAATTTGGTGTAGCAGGAGCATTGCTTATTACGTAAAGAAACCCTGGAGCATCAAGAAACTTCACTGGGAGAGGATTTATGCGATCCTGGAAAAATGGGTTTCAGGCCAGAAAAACGATGACCCCGGGGTCATCAAAAATTTTGGTGGAAAAATTTTTTTTCCCTAGACACATTTTGGTATAGCAGGAGCAGTGCTTGTCACCCAAGGAAACCCTGGAGCATCAAGAAAGTTGATTGGGAGAGGATTTGTGCGATCATGGAAAAATGGGTTTCAGGCCAGAAAAACGATGACCCCGGGGTCATCAAAAATTTTGGTGGAAAAATTTTTTTTTCCCTAGACACAGTTTGGTGTAGCAGGAGCATTGCTTGTCACCCGAGGAAACCCTGGAGCATCAAGAAAGTTGATTGGGAGAGGATTTGTGCGATCCAGGAAAAATGGGTTTCAGGCCAGAGAAACGATGACCCCGGGGTCATCAAAAATTTTGGTGGAAAAATTTTTTTTCCCTAGACACAGTTTGGTGTAGCAGGATCATTGCTTGTCACCCGAGGAAACCCTGGAGCATCAAGAAAGTTGATTGGGAGAGGATTTGTGCGATCCTGGAAAAATGGATTTCAGGCCAGAATAACGATGACCCCGGGGTCATCAACAATTTTTGTGGAAAAAATTTTTTTTGCCTAGACACAGTTTGGTGTAGCAGGAGCATTGCTTGTCACCCGAGGAAACCCTGGAGCAACAAGAAAGTTGATTGGGAGAGGATTTGTGCGATCATGGAAAAATGGGTTTCAGGCCAGAAAAACGATGACCCCGGGGTCATCAAAAATTTTGGTGGAAAAATTTTTTTTTCCCTAGACACAGTTTGGTGTAGCAGGAGCATTGCTTGTCACCCGAGGAAACCCTGGAGCATCAAGAAAGTTGATTGGGAGAGGATATGTGCGATCCTGGAAAAATGGGTTTCAGGCCAGAAAAACGATGACCCCGGGGTCATCAAAAATTTCAGTGGAAAAAAATTATTTTCCCTAGGCACAATTTGGTGTAGCAGGAGCATTGCTTATTACGTAAAGAAACCCTGGAGCATCAAGAAACTTCACTGGGAGAGGATTTATGCGATCCTGTAAAAATGGGTTTCAGGCCAGAAAAAGGATGACCCCGGGGTCATCAAAAATTTTGGTGGAAAAAATTTTTTTTCCCTAGACACAGTTTGGTGTAGCAGGAGCATTGCTTGTCACCCAAGAAAACCCTGGAGCATGAAGAAAGTTGATTGGGAGAGGATTTGTGCGATCCTGGAAAAATGGGTTTCAGGCCAGAAAAACGATGACCCCGGGGTCATCAAAAATTTTGGTGGAAAAAAAATATTTTCCCTAGGCACAATTTGGTGTAGCAGGAGCATTGCTTATTACTTAAAGAAACCCTGGAGCATCAAGAAACTTGATTGGGAGAGGATTTGTGCGATCCTGGAAAAATGGATTTCAGGCCAGAAAAACGATGACCCCGGGGTCATCAAAAATTTTGGTGGAAAAAAAATATTTTCCCTAGGCACAATTTGGTGTAGCAGGAGCATTGCTTATTACTTAAAGAAACCCTGGAGCATCAAGAAACTTCACTGGGAGAGGATTTATGTGATCCTTGAAAAATGGGTTTCAGGCCAGAAAAACGATGACCCCGGGATCATCAAAAATTTTGGTGGAAAAAAATTATTTTCCCTAGGAACAATTTGGTGTAGCAGGAGCATTGCTTATTACGTAAAGAAACCCTGGAGCATCAAGAAACTTCACTGGGAGAGGATTTATGCGATCCTGGAAAAATGGGTTTCAGGCCAGAAAAACGATGACCCCGGGGTCATCAAAAATTTTGGTGGAAAAATTTTTTTTCCCTAGACACATTTTGGTATAGCAGGAGCAGTGCTTGTCACCCAAGGAAACCCTGGAGCATCAAGAAAGTTGATTGGGAGAGGATTTGTGCGATCATGGAAAAATGGGTTTCAGGCCAGAAAAACGATGACCCCGGGGTCATCAAAAATTTTGGTGGAAAAATTTTTTTTTCCCTAGACACAGTTTGGTGTAGCAGGAGCATTGCTTGTCACCCGAGGAAACCCTGGAGCATCAAGAAAGTTGATTGGGAGAGGATTTGTGCGATCCAGGAAAAATGGGTTTCAGGCCAGAGAAACGATGACCCCGGGGTCATCAAAAATTTTGGTGGAAAAATTTTTTTTCCCTAGACACAGTTTGGTGTAGCAGGATCATTGCTTGTCACCCGAGGAAACCCTGGAGCATCAAGAAAGTTGATTGGGAGAGGATTTGTGCGATCCTGGAAAAATGGATTTCAGGCCAGAATAACGATGACCCCGGGGTCATCAACAATTTTTGTGGAAAAAATTTTTTTTGCCTAGACACAGTTTGGTGTAGCAGGAGCATTGCTTGTCACCCGAGGAAACCCTGGAGCAACAAGAAAGTTGATTGGGAGAGGATTTGTGCGATCATGGAAAAATGGGTTTCAGGCCAGAAAAACGATGACCCCGGGGTCATCAAAAATTTTGGTGGAAAAATTTTTTTTTCCCTAGACACAGTTTGGTGTAGCAGGAGCATTGCTTGTCACCCGAGGAAACCCTGGAGCATCAAGAAAGTTGATTGGGAGAGGATATGTGCGATCCTGGAAAAATGGGTTTCAGGCCAGAAAAACGATGACCCCGGGGTCATCAAAAATTTCAGTGGAAAAAAATTATTTTCCCTAGGCACAATTTGGTGTAGCAGGAGCATTGCTTATTACGTAAAGAAACCCTGGAGCATCAAGAAACTTCACTGGGAGAGGATTTATGCGATCCTGGAAAAATGGGTTTCAGGCCAGAAAAACGATGACCCCGGGGTCATCAAAAATTTTGGTGGAAAAAAAATATTTTGCCTAGAAACATTTTGGAGTAGCAGGAGCATTGCTTGTCACCCAAGGAAACCCTGGAGCATCAAGAAACTTGATTGGGAGAGGATTTGTGCGATCCTGGAAAAATGGATTTCAGGCCAGAAAAACGATGACCCCGGGGTCATCAAAAATTTTGGTGGAAAAAAATTATTTTCCCTAGGCACAATTTGGTGTAGCAGGAGCATTGCTTATTACGTAAAGAAACCCTGGAGCATCAAGAAACTTCACTGGGAGAGGATTTGTGCGATCCTGGAAAAATGGATTTCAGGCCAGAAAAACGATGACCCCGGGGTCATCAAAAATTTTGGTGGAAAAAATTTTTTTTCCCTAGACACAGTTTGGTGTAGCAGGAGCATTGCTTGTCACCCAAGGAAACCCTGGAGCATGAAGAAACTTGATTGGGAGAGGATTTGTGCGATCCTGGAAAAATGGGTTTCAGGCCAGAAAAACGATGACCCCGGGGTCATCAAAAATTTTGGTAAAAAAAAAATATTTTCCCTAGGCACAATGTGGTGTAGCAGGAGCATTGCTTATTACTTAAAGAAACCCTGGAGCATCAAGAAACTTGATTGGGAGAGGATTTGTGCGATCATTGAAAAATGGGTTTCAGGCCAGAAAAACGATGACCCCGGGGTCATCAAAAATTTTGGTGGAAAAAAAATATTTTCCCTAGGCACAATTTGGTGTAGCAGGAGCATTGCTTATTACTTAAAGAAACCCTGGAGCATGAAGAAACTTGATTGGGAGAGGATTTGTGCGATCCTGGAAAAATGGGTTTCAGGCCAGAAAAACGATGACCCCGGGGTCATCAAAAATTTTGGTGGAAAAAAAATATTTTCCCTAGGCCCAATTTGGTGTAGCAGGAGCATTGCTTATTACTTAAAGAAACCCTGGAGCATCAAGAAACTTCACTGGGAGAGGATTTATGTGATCCTTGAAAAATGGGTTTCAGGCCAGAAAAACGATGACCCCGGGGTCATCAAAAATTTTGGTGGAAAAAAAATATTTTCCCTAGGCACAATTTGGTGTAGCAGGAGCATTGCTTATTACTTAAAGAAACCCTGGAGCATCAAGAAACTTGATTGGGAGAGGATTTGTGCGATCCTGGAAAAATGGATTTCAGGCCAGAAAAACGATGACCCCGGGGTCATCAAAAATTTTGGTGGAAAAAAAATATTTTCCCTAGGCACAATTTGGTGTAGCAGGAGCATTGCTTATTACTTAAAGAAACCCTGGAGCATCAAGAAACTTCACTGGGAGAGGATTTATGTGATCCTTGAAAAATGGGTTTCAGGCCAGAAAAACGATGACCCCGGGATCATCAAAAATTTTGGTGGAAAAAAATTATTTTCCCTAGGAACAATTTGGTGTAGCAGGAGCATTGCTTATTACGTAAAGAAACCCTGGAGCATCAAGAAACTTCACTGGGAGAGGATTGATGCGATCCTGGAAAAATGGGTTTCAGGCCAGAAAAACGATGACCCCGGGGTCATCAAAAATTTTGGTGGAAAAATTTTTTTTCCCTAGACACATTTTGGTATAGCAGAAGCAGTGCTTGTCACCCAAGGAAACCCTGGAGCATCAAGAAAGTTGATTGGGAGAGGATTTGTGCGATCATGGAAAAATGGGTTTCAGGCCAGAAAAACGATGACCCCGGGGTCATCAAAAATTTTGGTGGAAAAATTTTTTTTTCCCTAGACACAGTTTGGTGTAGCAGGAGCATTGCTTGTCACCCGAGGAAACCCTGGAGCATCAAGAAAGTTGATTGGGAGAGGATTTGTGCGATCCTGGAAAAATGGGTTTCAGGCCAGAGAAACGATGACCCCGGGGTCATCAAAAATTTTGGTGGAAAAATTTTTTTTCCCTAGACACAGTTTGGTGTAGCAGGATCATTGCTTGTCACCCGAGGAAACCCTGGAGCATCAAGAAAGTTGATTGGGAGAGGATTTGTGCGATCCTGGAAAAATGGATTTCAGGCCAGAATAACGATGACCCCGGGGTCATCAAAAATTTTTGTGGAAAAAATTTTTTTTGCCTAGACACAGTTTGGTGTAGCAGGAGCATTGCTTGTCACCCGAGGAAACCCTGGAGCAACAAGAAAGTTGATTGGGAGAGGATTTGTGCGATCATGGAAAAATGGGTTTCAGGCCAGAAAAACGATGACCCCGGGGTCATCAAAAATTTTGGTGGAAAAATTTTTTTTTCCCTAGACACAGTTTGGTGTAGCAGGAGCATTGCTTGTCACCCGAGGAAACCCTGGAGCATCAAGAAAGTTGATTGGGAGAGGATATGTGCGATCCTGGAAAAATGGGTTTCAGGCCAGAAAAACGATGACCCCGGGGTCATCAAAAATTTTAGTGGAAAAAAATTATTTTCCCTAGGCACAATTTGGTGTAGCAGGAGCATTGCTTATTGCGTAAAGAAACCCTGGAGCATCAAGAAACTTCACTGGGAGAGGATTTATGCGATCCTGGAAAAATGGGTTTCAGGCCAGAAAAACGATGACCCCGGGGTCATCAAAAATTTTAGTGGAAAAAAAGTATTTTGCCTAGAAACATTTTGGAGTAGCAGGAGCATTGCTTGTCACCCAAGGAAACCCTGGAGCATCAAGAAACTTGATTGGGAGAGGATTTGTGCGATCCTGGAAAAATGGATTTCAGGCCAGAAAAACGATTACCCCGGGGTCATCAAAAATTTTGGTGGAAAAAAATTATTTTCCCTAGGCACAATTTGGTGTAGCAGGAGCATTGCTTATTACTTAAAGAAACCCTGGAGCATCAAGAAACTTCACTGGGAGAGGATTTATGTGATCCTTGAAAAATGGGTTTCAGGCCAGAAAAACGATGACCCCGGGATCATCAAAAATTTTGGTGGAAAAAAATTATTTTCCCTAGGAACAATTTGGTGTAGCAGGAGCATTGCTTATTACGTAAAGAAACCCTGGAGCATCAAGAAACTTCACTGGGAGAGGATTTATGCGATCCTGTAAAAATGGGTTTCAGGCCAGAAAAACGATGACCCCGGGGTCATCAAAAATTTTGGTGGAAAAAATTTTTTTTCCCTAGACACAGTTTGGTGTAGCAGGAGCATTGCTTGTCACCCAAGAAAACCCTGGAGCATGAAGAAAGTTGATTGGGAGAGGATTTGTGCGATCCTGGAAAAATGGGTTTCAGGCCAGAAAAACGATGACCCCGGGGTCATCAAAAATTTTGGTGGAAAAAAAATATTTTCCCTAGGCACAATTTGGTGTAGCAGGAGCATTGCTTATTACTTAAAGAAACCCTGGAGCATCAAGAAACTTGATTGGGAGAGGATTTGTGCGATCCTGGAAAAATGGATTTCAGGCCAGAAAAACGATGACCCCGGGGTCATCAAAAATTTTGGTGGAAAAAAAATATTTTCCCTAGGCACAATTTGGTGTAGCAGGAGCATTGCTTATTACTTAAAGAAACCCTGGAGCATCAAGAAACTTCACTGGGAGAGGATTTATGTGATCCTTGAAAAATGGGTTTCAGGCCAGAAAAACGATGACCCCGGGATCATCAAAAATTTTGGTGGAAAAAAATTATTTTCCCTAGGAACAATTTGGTGTAGCAGGAGCATTGCTTATTACGTAAAGAAACCCTGGAGCATCAAGAAACTTCACTGGGAGAGGATTGATGCGATCCTGGAAAAATGGGTTTCAGGCCAGAAAAACGATGACCCCGGGGTCATCAAAAATTTTGGTGGAAAAATTTTTTTTCCCTAGACACATTTTGGTATAGCAGGAGCATTGCTTGTCACCCGAGGAAACCCTGGAGCATCAAGAAACTTGATTGGGAGAGGATTTGTGCGATCCTGGAAAAATGGATTTCAGGCCAGAAAAACGATGACCCCGGGGTCATCAAAAATTTTTGTGGAAAAAAAATATTTGCCTAGAAAAATTTTCTTGTAGCAGGAGCATTGCTTGTCACCCAAGGAAACTCTGGAGCATCAAAAATCTTGATTGGTAGAGGATATGTGCGATCCTGGAAAAATGGGTTTCAGGCCAGAAAAACGATGACCCCGGGGTCATCAAAAATTTTAGTGGAAAATAATTATTTTCCCTAGGCACAATTTGGTGTAGCAGGAGCATTGCTTATTATGTAAAGAAACCCTGGAGCATCAAGAAACTTCACTGGGAGAGGATTTATGCGATCCTGGAAAAATGGGTTTCAGGCCAGAAAAACGATGACCCCGGGGTCATCAAAAATTTTAGTGGAAAAAAAGTATTCTGCCTAGAAACATTTTGGAGTAGCAGGAGCATTGCTTGTCACCCAAGGAAACCCTGGAGCATCAAGAAACTTGATTGGGAGAGGATTTGTGCGATCCTGGAAAAATGGATTTCAGGCCAGAAAAACGATGACCCCGGGGTCATCAAAAATTTTGGTGGAAAAAAAATTATTTTCCCTAGGCACAATTTGGTGTAGCAGGAGCATTGCTTATTACGTAAAGAAACCCTGGAGCATCAAGAAACTTCACTGGGAGAGGATTGATGCGATCCTGGAAAAATGGGTTTCAGGCCAGAAAAACGATGACCCCGGGGTCATCAAAAATTTTGGTGGAAAAAAATATTTTGCCTAGAAACATTTTGGAGTAGCAGGAGCATTGCTTGTCACCCAAGGAAACCCTGGAGCATCAAGAAACTTGATTGGGAGAGGATTTGTGCGATCCTGGAAAAATGGATTTCAGGCCAGAAAAACGATGACCCCGGGGTCATCAAAAATTTTGGTGGAAAAATTTTTTTTTCCCTAGACACAGTTTGGTGTAGCAGGAGCATTGCTTGTCACCCAAGGAAACCCTGGAGCATGAAGAAACTTGATTGGGAGAGGATTTGTGCGATCCTGGAAAAATGGGATTCAGGCCAGAAAAACGATGACCCCGGGGTCATCAAAAATTTTGGTGGAAAAAAAATATTTTCCCTAGGCACAGTTTGGTGTAGCAGGAGCATTGCTTATTACTTAAAGAAACCCTGGAGCATCAAGAAACTTCTCTGGGAGAGGATTTATGTGATCCTTGAAAAATGGGTTTCAGGCCAGAAAAACGATGACCCCGGGGTCATCAAAAATTTTGGTGGAAAAATTTTTTTTCCCTAGACACATTTTGGTATAGCAGGAGCATTGCTTGTCACCCGAGGAAACCCTGGAGCATCAAGAAAGTTGATTGGGAGAGGATTTGTGCGATCCTGGAAAAATGGGTTTCAGGCCAGAAAAACGATGACCCCGGGGTCATCAAAAATTTTGGTGGAAAAATTTTTTTTTCCCTAGACACAGTTTGGTGTAGCAGGAGCATTGCTTGTCACCCGAGGAAACCCTGGAGCATCAAGAAAGTTGATTGGGAGAGGATTTGTGCGATCCTGGAAAAATGGATTTCAGGCCAGAAAAACGATGACCCCGGGGTCATCAAAAATTTTGGTGGAAAAAAATTATTTTCCCTAGGCACAATTTGGTGTAGCAGGACCATTGCTTATTACGTAAAGAAACCCTGGAGCATCAAGAAACTTCACTGGGAGAGGATTTATGCGATCCTGGAAAAATGGGTTTCAGGCCAGAAAAACGATGACCCCGGGGTCATCAAAAATTTTGGTGGAAAAAAAATATTTGCCTAAAAACATTTTGGTGTAGCAGGAGCATTGCTTGTCACCCAAGGAAACTCTGGAGCATCAAAAAACTTGATTGGGAGAGGATATGTGCGATCCTGGAAAAATGGGTTGCAGGCCAGAAAAACGATGACCCCGGGGTCAACAAAAATTTTAGTGGAAAAAAATTATTTTCCCTAGGCACAATTTGGTGTAGCAGGAGCATTGCTTATTACGTAAAGAAACCCTGGAGCATCAAGAAACTTCACTGGGAGAGGATTTATGCGATCCTGGAAAAATGGGTTTCAGGCCAGAAAAACGATGACCCCGGGGTCATCAAAAATTTTGGTGAAAAAAAAATATTTTGCCTAGGAACATTTTGGAGTAGCAGGAGCATTGCTTGTCACCCAAGGAAACCATGGAGCATCAAGAAACTTGATTGGGAGAGGATTTGTGCGATCCTGTAAAAATGGATTTCAGGCCAGAAAAACGATGACCCCGGGGTCATCAAAAATTTTGGTGGAAAAAAAATATTTTCCCTAGGCACAGTTTGGTGTAGCAGGAGCATTGCTTATTACTTAAAGAAACCCTGGAGCATCAAGAAACTTCACTGGGAGAGGATTTATGTGATCCTTGAAAAATGGGTTTCAGGCCAGAAAAACGATGACCCCGGGTCATAAAAAATTTTGGTGGAAAAAATTATTTTCCCTAGGAACAATTTGGTGTAGCAGGAGCATTGCTTATTACGTAAAGAAACCCTGGAGCATCAAGAATCTTCACTGGGAGAGGATTTATGCGATCCTGGAAAAATGGGTTTCAGGCCAGAAAAACGATGACCCCGGGGTCATCAAAAATTTTGGTGGAAAATTTTTTTTTCCCTAGACACATTTTGGTATAGCAGGAGAATTGCTTGTCACCCGAGGAAACCCTGGAGCATCAAGAAAGTTGATTGGGAGAGGATTTGTGCGATCCTGGAAAAATGGGTTTCAGGCCAGAAAAACGATGACCCCGGGGTCATCAAAAATTTGGTGGAAAATTTTTTTTTTCCCTAGACACAGTTTGGTGTAGCAGGAGCATTGCTTGTCACCCGAGGAAACCCTGGAGCATCAAGAAAGTTGATTGGGAGAGGATTTGTGCGATCCTGGAAAAATGGGTTTCAGGCCAGAAAAACGATGACCCCGGGGTCATCAAAAATTTTGGTGGAAAAAAATTTTTTTCCCTAGACACAGTTTGGTGTAGCAGGAGCATTGCTTGTCACCCGAGTAAACCCTGGAGCATCAAGAAAGTTGATTGGGAGAGGATTTGTGCGATCCTGGAAAAATGGATTTCAGGCCAGAATAACGATGACCCCGGGGTCATCAAAAATTTTGGTGGAAAAAATTTTTTTCCCTAGACACATTTTGGTGTAGCAGGAGCATTGCTTGTCACCCAAGGAAACCCTGGAGCATCAAGAAACTTGATTGGGAGAGGATTTGTGCGATCCTGGAAAAATGGATTTCAGGCCAGAAAAACGATGACCCCGGGGTCATCAAAAATTTTGGTGGAAAAATTTTTTTTTCCCTAGACACAGTTTGGTGTAGCAGGAGCATTGCTTGTCACCCAAGGAAACCCTGGAGCATGAAGAAACTTGATTGGGAGAGGATTTGTGCGATCCTGGAAAAATGGGATTCAGGCCAGAAAAACGATGACCCCGGGGTCATCAAAAATTTTGGTGGAAAAAAAATATTTTCCCTAGGCACAGTTTGGTGTAGCAGGAGCATTGCTTATTACTTAAAGAAACCCTGGAGCATCAAGAAACTTCTCTGGGAGAGGATTTATGTGATCCTTGAAAAATGGGTTTCAGGCCAGAAAAACGATGACCCCGGGGTCATCAAAAATTTTGGTGGAAAAATTTTTTTTCCCTAGACACATTTTGGTATAGCAGGAGCATTGCTTGTCACCCGAGGAAACCCTGGAGCATCAAGAAAGTTGATTGGGAGAGGATTTGTGCGATCCTGGAAAAATGGGTTTCAGGCCAGAAAAACGATGACCCCGGGGTCATCAAAAATTTTGGTGGAAAAATTTTTTTTTCCCTAGACACAGTTTGGTGTAGCAGGAGCATTGCTTGTCACCCGAGGAAACCCTGGAGCATCAAGAAAGTTGATTGGGAGAGGATTTGTGCGATCCTGGAAAAATGGATTTCAGGCCAGAAAAACGATGACCCCGGGGTCATCAAAAATTTTGGTGGAAAAAAATTATTTTCCCTAGGCACAATTTGGTGTAGCAGGACCATTGCTTATTACGTAAAGAAACCCTGGAGCATCAAGAAACTTCACTGGGAGAGGATTTATGCGATCCTGGAAAAATGGGTTTCAGGCCAGAAAAACGATGACCCCGGGGTCATCAAAAATTTTGGTGGAAAAAAAATATTTGCCTAAAAACATTTTGGTGTAGCAGGAGCATTGCTTGTCACCCAAGGAAACTCTGGAGCATCAAAAAACTTGATTGGGAGAGGATATGTGCGATCCTGGAAAAATGGGTTGCAGGCCAGAAAAACGATGACCCCGGGGTCATCAAAAATTTTAGTGGAAAAAAATTATTTTCCCTAGGCACAATTTGGTGTAGCAGGAGCATTGCTTATTACGTAAAGAAACTTTGGAGCATCAAGAAACTTCACTGGGAGAGGATTTATGCGATCCTGGAAAAATGGTTTCAGGCCAGAAAAACGATGACCCCGGGGTCATCAAAAATTTTGGTGAAAAAAAAATATTTTGCCTAGAAACATTTTGGAGTAGCAGGAGCATTGCTTGTCACCCAAGGAAACCATGGAGCATCAAGAAACTTGATTGGGAGAGGATTTGTGCGATCCTGTAAAAATGGATTTCAGGCCAGAAAACGATGACCCCGGGGTCATCAAAAATTTTGGTGGAAAAAAAAATATTTTCCCTAGGCACAGTTTGGTGTAGCAGGAGCATTGCTTATTACTTAAAGAAACCCTGGAGCATCAGGAAACTTCACTGGGAGAGGATTTATGTGATCCTTGAAAAATGGGTTTCAGGCCAGAAAAACGATGACCCCGGGTCATAAAAAATTTTGGTGGAAAAAATTATTTTCCCTAGGAACAATTTGGTGTAGCAGGAGCATTGCTTATTACGTAAAGAAACCCTGGAGCATCAAGAATCTTCACTGGGAGAGGATTTATGCGATCCTGGAAAAATGGGTTTCAGGCCAGAAAAACGATGACCCCGGGGTCATCAAAAATTTTGGTGGAAAAAAATTTTTTTCCCTAGACACAGTTTGGTGTAGCAGGAGCATTGCTTGTCACCCGAGTAAACCCTGGAGCATCAAGAAAGTTGATTGGGAGAGGATTTGTGCGATCCTGGAAAAATGGATTTCAGGCCAGAATAACGATGACCCCGGGGTCATCAAAAATTTTGGTGGAAAAAATTTTTTTTCCCTAGACACATTTTGGTGTAGCAGGAGCATTGCTTGTCACCCAAGGAAACCCTGGAGCATCAAGAAACTTGATTGGGAGAGGATTTGTGCGATCCTGGAAAAATGGATTTCAGGCCAGAAAAACGATGACCCCGGGGTCATCAAAAATTTTGGTGGAAAAAAATTATTTTCCCTAGGCGCAATTTGGTGTAGCAGGAGCAATGCTTATTACGTAAAGAAACCCTGGAGCATCAAAAAACTTCACTGGGAGAGGATTTATGCGATCCTGGAAAAATGGGTTTCAGGCCAGAAAAACGATGACCCCGGGGTCATCAAAACTTTTGGTGGAAAAAAAATATTTTCCCTAGGCACAGTTTGGTGTAGCAGGAGCATTGCTTATTACTTAAAGAAACCCTGGAGCATCAAGAAACTTGATTGGGAGAGGATTTGTGCGATCCTGGAAAAATGGATTTCAGGCCAGAAAAACGATGACCCCGGGGTCCTCAAAAATTTTGGTGGAAAAAAAAATATTTTCCCTAGGCACAATTTGGTGTAGCAGGAGCATTGCTTATTACTTAAAGAAACCCTGGAGCATCAAGAAACTTCACTGGGAGAGGATTTATGTGATCCTTGAAAAATGGGTTTCAGGCCAGAAAAACAATGACCCCGGGGTCATCAAAAATTTTGGTGGAAAAATTTTTTTTCCCTAGACAAATTTTGGTATAGCAGGAGCATTGCTTGTCACCCGAGGAAACCCTGGAGCATCAAGAAACTTGATTGGGAGAGGATTTGTGCGATCCTGGAAAAATGGGTTTCAGGCCAGAAAAACGATGACCCCGGGGTCATCAAAAATTTTGGTGGAAAAATTTTTTTTTCCCTAGACACAGTTTGGTGTAGCAGGAGCATTGCTTGTCACCCGAGGAAACCCTGGAGCATCAAGAAAGTTGATTGGGAGAGGATTTGTGCGATCCTGGAAAAATGGGTTTCAGGCCAGAAAAACGATGACCCCGGGGTCATCAAAAATTTTGGTGGAAAAATTTTTTTTTCCCTAGACACAGTTTCGTGTAGCAGGAGCATTGCTTGTCACCCGAGTAAACCCTGGAGCATCAAGAAAGTTGATTGGGAGAGGATTTGTGCGATCCTGGAAAAATGGATTTCAGGCCAGAATAACGATGACCCCGGGGTCATCAAAAATTTTTGTGGAAAAAAGTTTTTTTCCCTAGACACAGTTTGGTGTAGCAGGAGCATTGCTTGTCACCCAAGGAAACCCTGGAGCATCAAGAAACTTGATTGGGAGAGGATTTGTGCGATCCTGGAAAAATGGGTTTCAGGCCAGAAAAACGATGACCCCGGGGTCATCAAAAATTTTGGTGGAAAAAAAATATTTTCCCTAGGCACAGTTTGGTGTAGCAGGAGCATTGCTTATTACTTAAAGAAACCCTGGAGCATCAAGAAACTTCACTGGGAGAGGATTTATGTGATCCTCGAAAAATGGGTTTCAGGCCAGAAAAACGATGACCCCGGGGTCATCAAAATTTTGGTGGAAAAAAATTATTTTCCCTTGGAACAATTTGGTGTAGCAGGAGCATTGCTTATTACGTAAAGAAACCCTGGAGCATCAAGAAACTTCACTGGGAGAGGATTTATGCGATCCTGGAAAAATGGGTTTCAGGCCAGAAAAACGATGACCCCGGGGTCATCAAAAATTTTGGTGGAAAAAAAATATTTTGCCTTGAAACATTTTGGAGTAGCAGGAGCATTGCTTGTCACCCGAGGAAACCCTGGAGCATCAAGAAACTTGATTGGGAGAGGATTTGTGCGATCCTGGAAAAATGGATTTCAGGCCAGAAAAACGATGACCCCGGGGTCATCAAAAATTTTGGTGGAAAAATTTTTTTTTCCCTAGACACAGTTTGGTGTAGCAGGAGCATTGCTTGTCACCGAAGGAAACCCTGGAGCATGAAGAAACTTGATTGGGAGAGGATTTGTGCGATCCTGGAAAAATGGGTTTCAGGCCAGAAAAACGATGACCCCGGGGTCATCAAAAATTTTGGTGGAAAAATTTTTTTTCCCTAGACAAATTTTGGTATAGCAGGAGCATTGCTTGCCACCCGAGGAAACCCTGGAGCATCAAGAAACTTGATTGGGAGAGGATTTGTGCGATCCTGGAAAAATGGGTTTCAGGCCAGAAAAACGATGACCCCGGGGTCATCAAAAATTTTAGTGGAAAAATTTTTTTTTCCCTAGACACAGTTTGGTGTAGCAGGAGCATTGCTTGTCACCCGAGGAAACCCTGGAGCATCAAGAAAGTTGATTGGGAGAGGATTTGTGCGATCCTGGAAAAATGGGTTTCAGGCCAGAAAAAACGATGACCCCAGGGTCATCAAAAATTTTGGTGGAAAAATTTTTTTTTCCCTAGACACAGTTTCGTGTAGCAGGAGCATTGCTTGTCACCCGAGTAAACCCTGGAGCATCAAGAAAGTTGATTGGGAGAGGATTTGTGCGATCCTGGAAAAATGGATTTCAGGCCAGAATAACGATGACCCCGGGGTCATCAAAAATTTTTGTGGAAAAAAATTTTTTTCCCTAGACACAGTTTGGTGTAGCAGGAGCATTGCTTGTCACCCAAGGAAACCCTGGAGCATGAAGAAACTTGATTGGGAGAGGATTTGTGCGATCCTGGAAAAATGGATTTCAGGCCAGAAAAACGATGACCCCGGGGTCATCAAAAATTTTGGTGGAAAAAAATTATTTGCCTAAAAACATTTTGGTGTAGCAGGAGCATTGCTTGTCACCCAAGGAAACTCTGGAGCATCAAAAAACTTGATTGGGAGAGGATATGTGCGATCCTGGAAAAATGGGTTGCAGGCCAGAAAAACGATGACCCCGGGGTCATCAAAAATTTTAGTGGAAAAAAATTATTTTCCCTAGGCACAATTTGGTGTAGCAGGAGCATTGCTTATTACGTAAAGAAACCCTGGAGCATCAAGAAACTTCACTGGGAGAGGATTTATGCGATCCTGGAAAAATGGGTTTCAGGCCAGAAAAACGATGACCCCGGGGTCATCAAAAATTTTGGTGAAAAAAAAATATTTTGCCTAGAAACATTTTGGAGTAGCAGGAGCATTGCTTGTCACCCAAGGAAACCCTGGAGCATGAAGAAACTTGATTGGGAGAGGATTTGTGCGATCCTGGAAAAATGGGTTTCAGGCCAGAAAAACGATGACCCCGGGGTCATCAAAAATTTTGGTGGAAAAAAAAATATTTTCCCTAGGCACAGTTTGGTGTAGCAGGAGCATTGCTTATTACTTAAAGAAACCCTGGAGCATCAAGAAACTTCACTGGGAGAGGATTTATGTGATCCTTGAAAAATGGGTTTCAGGCCAGAAAAACGATGACCCCGGGGTCATCAAAAATTTTTGTGGAAAAATTTTTTTTCCCTAGACACATTTTGGTATAGCAGGAGCATTGCTTGTCACCCGAGGAAACCCTGGAGCATCAAGAAAGTTGATTGGGAGAGGATTTGTGCGATCCTGGAAAAATGGGTTTCAGGCCAGAAAAACGATGACCCCGGGGTCATCAAAAATTTTGGTGGAAAAATTTTTTTTTCCCTAGACACAGTTTGGTGTAGCAGGAGCATTGCTTGTCACCCGAGGAAACCCTGGAGCATGAAGAAGCTTGATTGGGAGAGGATTGTGCGATCCTGGAAAAATGGTTTTCAGGCCAGAAAAACGATGACCCCGGGGTCATCAAAAATTTTGGTGGAAAACTTTTTTTTTCCCTAGACACAGTTTGGTGTAGCAGGAGCATTGCTTGTCACCCGAGTAAACCCTGGAGCATCAAGAAAGTTGATTGGGAGAGGATTTGTGCGATCCTGGAAAAATGGATTTCAGGCCAGAATAACGATGACCCCGGGGTCATCAAAAATTTTTGTGGAAAAAAATTTTTTTCCCTAGACACAGTTTGGTGTAGCAGGAGCATTGCTTGTCACCCAAGGAAACCCGGGAGCATCAATAAACTTGATTGGGAGAGGATTTGTGCGATCCTGGAAAAATGGATTTCAGGCCAGAAAAACGATGACCCCGGGGTCATCAAAAATTTTGGTGGAAAAAAATATTTGCCTAAAAACATTTTGGTGTAGCAGGAGCATTGCTTGTCACCCAAGGATACTCTGGAGCATCAAAAAACTTGATTGGGCGAGGATTTGTGCGATCCTGTAAAAATGGATTTCAGGCCAGAAAAACGATGACCCCGGGGTCATCAAAAATTTTGGTGGAAAAATTTTTTTTTCCCTAGACACAGTTTGGTGTAGCAGGAGCATTGCTTGTCACCCGAGGAAACCCTGGAGAATCAAGAAAGTTGATTGGGAGAGGATTTGTGCGATCCTGGAAAAATGGGTTTCAGGCCAGAAAAACGATGACCCCGGGGTCATCAAAAATTTTGGTGGAAAAATTTTTTTTTCCCTAGACACAGTTTGGTGTAGCAGGAGCATTGCTTGTCACCCGAGGAAACCCTGGAGCATCAAGAAAGTTGATTGGGAGAGGATTTGTGCGATCCTGGAAAAATGGATTTCAGGCCAGAAAAACGATGACCCCGGGGTCATCAAAAATTTTGGTGGAAAAAAATTATTTTCCCTAGGCACAATTTGGTGTAGCAGGACCATTGCTTATTACGTAAAGAAACCCTGGAGCATCAAGAAACTTCACTGGGAGAGGATTTATGCGATCCTGGAAAAATGGGTTTCAGGCCAGAAAAACGATGACCCCGGGGTCATCAAAAATTTTGGTGGAAAAAAAAATATTTGCCTAAAAACATTTTGGTGTAGCAGGAGCATTGCTTGTCACCCAAGGAAACTCTGGAGCATCAAAAAACTTGATTGGGAGAGGATATGTGCGATCCTGGAAAAATGGGTTGCAGGCCAGAAAAAACGATGACCCCGGGGTCATCAAAAATTTTAGTGGAAAAAAATTATTTTCCCTAGGCACAATTTGGTGTAGCAGGAGCATTGCTTATTACGTAAAGAAACCCTGGAGCATCAAGAAACTTCACTGGAGAGGATTTATGCGATCCTGGAAAAATGGGTTTCAGGCCAGAAAAACGATGACCCCGGGGTCATCAAAAATTTTGGTGAAAAAAAAATATTTTGCCTAGAAACATTTTGGAGTAGCAGGAGCATTGCTTGTCACCCAAGGAAACCATGGAGCATCAAGAAACTTGATTGGGAGAGGATTTGTGCGATCCTGTAAAAATGGATTTCAGGCCAGAAAAACGATGACCCCGGGGTCATCAAAAATTTTGGTGGAAAAAAAATATTTTCCCTAGGCACAGTTTGGTGTAGCAGGAGCATTGCTTATTACTTAAAGAAACCCTGGAGCATCAAGAAACTTCACTGGGAGAGGATTTATGTGATCTTTGAAAAATGGGTTTCAGGCCAGAAAAACGATGACCCCGGGTCATAAAAAATTTTGGTGGAAAAAAATTATTTTCCCTAGGAACAATTGGTGTAGCAGGAGCATTGCTTATTACGTAAAGAAACCCTGGAGCATCAAGAATCTTCACTGGGAGAGGATTTATGCGATCCTGGAAAAATGGGTTTTCAGGCCAGAAAAACGATGACCCCGGGGGTCATCAAAAATTTTGGTGGAAAATTTTTTTTTTCCCTAGACACATTTTGGTATAGCAGGAGAATTGCTTGTCACCCGAGGAAACCCTGGAGCATCAAGAAAGTTGATTGGGAGAGGATTTGTGCGATCCTGGAAAAATGGGTTTCAGGCCAGAAAAACGATGACCCCGGGGTCATCAAAAATTTTGGTGGAAAATTTTTTTTTTTCCCTAGACACAGTTTGGTGTAGCAGGAGCATTGCTTGTCACCCGAGGAAACCCTGGAGCATCAAGAAAGTTGATTGGGAGAGGATTTGTGCGATCCTGGAAAAATGGGTTTCAGGCCAGAAAAACGATGACCCCGGGGTCATCAAAAATTTTGGTGGAAAAAAATTTTTTTCCCTAGACACAGTTTGGTGTAGCAGGAGCATTGCTTGTCACCCGAGTAAACCCTGGAGCATCAAGAAAGTTGATTGGGAGAGGATTTGTGCGATCCTGGAAAAATGGATTTCAGGCCAGAATAACGATGACCCCGGGGTCATCAAAAATTTTGGTGGAAAAAATTTTTTTTCCCTAGACACATTTTGGTGTAGCAGGAGCATTGCTTGTCACCCAAGGAAACCCTGGAGCATCAAGAAACTTGATTGGGAGAGGATTTGTGCGATCCTGGAAAAATGGATTTCAGGCCAGAAAAACGATGACCCCGGGGTCATCAAAAATTTTGGTGGAAAAATTTTTTTTTCCCTAGACACAGTTTGGTGTAGCAGGAGCATTGCTTGTCACCCAAGGAAACCCTGGAGCATGAAGAAACTTGATTGGGAGAGGATTTGTGCGATCCTGGAAAAATGGGATTCAGGCCAGAAAAACGATGACCCCGGGGTCATCAAAAATTTTGGTGGAAAAAAAATATTTTCCCTAGGCACAGTTTGGTGTAGCAGGAGCATTGCTTATTACTTAAAGAAACCCTGGAGCATCAAGAAACTTCTCTGGGAGAGGATTTATGTGATCCTTGAAAAATGGGTTTCAGGCCAGAAAAAACGATGACCCCGGGGTCATCAAAAATTTTGGTGGAAAAATTTTTTTTCCCTAGACACATTTTGGTGTAGCAGGAGCATTGCTTGTCACCCAAGGAAACCCTGGAGCATCAAGAAAGTTGATTGGGAGAGGATTTGTGCGATCCTGGAAAAATGGGTTTCAGGCCAGAAAAACGATGACCCCGGGGTCATCAAAAATTTTGGTGGAAAAATTTTTTTTTCCCTAGACACAGTTTGGTGTAGCAGGAGCATTGCTTGTCACCCGAGGAAACCCTGGAGCATCAAGAAAGTTGATTGGGAGAGGATTTGTGCGATCCTGGAAAAATGGATTTCAGGCCAGAAAAACGATGACCCCGGGGTCATCAAAAATTTTGGTGGAAAAAAATTATTTTCCCTAGGCACAATTTGGTGTAGCAGGACCATTGCTTATTACGTAAAGAAACCCTGGAGCATCAAGAAACTTCACTGGGAGAGGATTTATGCGATCCTGGAAAAATGGGTTTCAGGCCAGAAAAACGATGACCCCGGGGTCATCAAAAATTTTTGGTGGAAAAAAAATATTTGCCTAAAAACATTTTGGTGTAGCAGGAGCATTGCTTGTCACCCAAGGAAACTCTGGAGCATCAAAAAACTTGATTGGGAGAGGATATGTGCGATCCTGGAAAAATGGGTTGCAGGCCAGAAAAACGATGACCCCGGGGTCATCAAAAATTTTAGTGGAAAAAAATTATTTTCCCTAGGCACAATTTGGTGTAGCAGGAGCATTGCTTATTACGTAAAGAAACCCTGGAGCATCAAGAAACTTCACTGGGAGAGGATTTATGCGATCCTGGAAAAATGGGTTTCAGGCCAGAAAAACGATGACCCCGGGGTCATCAAAAATTTTGGTGAAAAAAAAATATTTTGCCTAGAAACATTTTGGAGTAGCAGGAGCATTGCTTGTCACCCAAGGAAACCATGGAGCATCAAGAAACTTGATTGGGAGAGGATTTGTGCGATCCTGTAAAAATGGATTTCAGGCCAGAAAAACGATGACCCCGGGGTCATCAAAAATTTTGGTGGAAAAAAAAATATTTTCCCTAGGCACAGTTTTGGTGTAGCAGGAGCATTGCTTATTACTTAAAGAAACCCTGGAGCATCAGGAAACTTCACTGGGAGAGGATTTATGTGATCCTTGAAAAATGGGTTTCAGGCCAGAAAAACGATGACCCCGGGTCATAAAAAATTTTGGTGGAAAAAAATTATTTTCCCTAGGAACAATTTCGTGTAGCAGGAGCATTGCTTATTACGTAAAGAAACCCTGGAGCATCAAGAATCTTCACTGGGAGAAGGATTTATGCGATCCTGGAAAAATGGGTTTCAGGCCAGAAAAACGATGACCCCGGGGTCATCAAAAATTTTGGTGGAAAAAAATTTTTTTCCCTAGACACAGTTTGGTGTAGCAGGAGCATTGCTTGTCACCCGAGTAAACCCTGGAGCATCAAGAAAGTTGATTGGGAGAGGATTTGTGCGATCCTGGAAAAATGGATTTCAGGCCAGAATAACGATGACCCCGGGGTCATCAAAAATTTTGGTGGAAAAAATTTTTTTTTCCCTAGACACATTTTGGTGTAGCAGGAGCATTGCTTGTCACCCAAGGAAACCCTGGAGCATCAAGAAACTTGATTGGGAGAGGATTTGTGCGATCCTGGAAAAATGGATTTCAGGCCAGAAAAACGATGACCCCGGGGTCATCAAAAATTTTGGTGGAAAAAAATTATTTTCCCTAGGCGCAATTTGGTGTAGCAGGAGCAATGCTTATTACGTAAAGAAACCCTGGAGCATCAAAAAACTTCACTGGGAGAGGATTTATGCGATCCTGGAAAAAATGGGTTTCAGGCCAGAAAAACGATGACCCCGGGGTCATCAAAAATTTTGGTGGAAAAAAATATTTTCCCTAGGCACAGTTAGGTGTAGCAGGAGCATTGCTTATTACTTAAAGAAACCCTGGAGCATCAAGAAACTTGATTGGGAGAGGATTTGTGCGATCCTGGGAAAAATGGATTTCAGGCCAGAAAAACGATGACCCCGGGGTCCTCAAAATTTTGGTGGAAAAAAAATATTTTCCCTAGGCACAATTTGGTGTAGCAGGAGCATTGCTTATTACTTAAAGAAACCCTGGAGCATCAAGAAACTTCACTGGGAGAGGATTTATGTGATCCTTGAAAAATGGGTTTCAGGCCAGAAAAACAATGACCCCGGGGTCATCAAAAATTTTGGTGGAAAAATTTTTTTTCCCTAGACAAATTTTGGTATAGCAGGAGCATTGCTTGTCACCCGAGGAAACCCTGGAGCATCAAGAAACTTGATTGGGAGAGGATTTGTGCGATCCTGGAAAAATGGGTTTCAGGCCAGAAAAACGATGACCCCGGGGTCATCAAAAATTTTGGTGGAAAAATTTTTTTTTCCCTAGACACAGTTTGGTGTAGCAGGAGCATTGCTTGTCACCCGAGGAAACCCTGGAGCATCAAGAAAGTTGATTGGGAGAGGATTTGTGCGATCCTGGAAAAATGGGTTTCAGGCCAGAAAAACGATGACCCCGGGGTCATCAAAAATTTGGTGGAAAAATTTTTTTTTCCCTAGACACAGTTTCGTGTAGCAGGAGCATTGCTTGTCACCCGAGTAAACCCTGGAGCATCAAGAAAGTTGATTGGGAGAGGATTTGTGCGATCCTGGAAAAATGGATTTCAGGCCAGAATAACGATGACCCCGGGGTCATCAAAAATTTTTGTGGAAAAAAGTTTTTTCCCTAGACACAGTTTGGTGTAGCAGGAGCATTGCTTGTCACCCAAGGAAACCCTGGAGCATCAAGAAACTTGATTGGGAGAGGATTTGTGCGATCCTGGAAAAATGGGTTTCAGGCCAGAAAAACGATGACCCCGGGGTCATCAAAAATTTTGGTGGAAAAAAAATATTTTCCCTAGGCACAGTTTGGTGTAGCAGGAGCATTGCTTATTACTTAAAGAAACCCTGGAGCATCAAGAAACTTCACTGGGAGAGGATTTATGTGATCCTTGAAAAATGGGTTTCAGGCCAGAAAAAACGATGACCCCGGGGTCATCAAAATTTTGGTGGAAAAAAAATTATTTTCCCTTGGAACAATTTGGTGTAGCAGGAGCATTGCTTATTACGTAAAGAAACCCTGGAGCATCAAGAAACTTCACTGGAGAGGATTTATGCGATCCTGGAAAAATGGGTTTCAGGCCAGAAAAACGATGACCCCGGGGTCATCAAAAATTTTGGTGGAAAAAAAATATTTTGCCTTGAAACATTTTGGAGTAGCAGGAGCATTGCTTGTCACCCGAGGAAACCCTGGAGCATCAAGAAACTTGATTGGGAGAGGATTTGTGCGATCCTGGAAAAATGGATTTCAGGCCAGAAAAAACGATGACCCCGGGGTCATCAAAAATTTTGGTGGAAAAATTTTTTTTTCCCTAGACACAGTTTGGTGTGCAGGAGCATTGCTTGTCACCGAAGGAAACCCTGGAGCATGAAGAAACTTGATTGGGAGAGGATTTGTGCGATCCTGGAAAAATGGGTTTCAGGCCAGAAAAACGATGACCCCGGGGTCATCAAAAATTTGGTGGAAAAATTTTTTTTCCCTAGACAAATTTTGGTATAGCAGGAGCATTGCTTGCCACCGAGGAAACCCTGGAGCATCAAGAAACTTGATTGGGAGAGGATTTGTGCGATCCTGGAAAAATGGGTTTCAGGCCAGAAAAACGATGACCCCGGGGTCATCAAAAATTTTAGTGGAAAAATTTTTTTTTCCCTAGACACAGTTTGGTGTAGCAGGAGCATTGCTTGTCACCCGAGGAAACCCTGGAGCATCAAGAAAGTTGATTGGGAGAGGATTTGTGCGATCCTGGAAAAATGGGTTTCAGGCCAGAAAAACGATGACCCCAGGGTCATCAAAAATTTTGGTGGAAAAATTTTTTTTTCCCTAGACACAGTTTCGTGTAGCAGGAGCATTGCTTGTCACCCGAGTAAACCCTGGAGCATCAAGAAAGTTGATTGGGAGAGGATTTGTGCGATCCTGGAAAAATGGATTTCAGGCCAGAATAACGATGACCCCGGGGTCATCAAAAATTTTTGTGGAAAAAAATTTTTTTCCCTAGACACAGTTTGGTGTAGAGCAGGAGCATTGCTTGTCACCCAAGGAAACCCTGGAGCATGAAGAAACTTGATTGGGAGAGGATTTGTGCGATCCTGGAAAAATGGATTTCAGGCCAGAAAAACGATGACCCCGGGTCATCAAAAATTTTGGTGGAAAAAAAATATTTGCCTAAAAACATTTTGGTGTAGCAGGAGCATTGCTTGTCACCCCAAGGAAACTCTGGAGCATCAAAAAACTTGATTGGGAGAGGATATGTGCGATCCTGGAAAAATGGGTTGCAGGCCAGAAAACGATGACCCCGGGGTCATCAAAAATTTTAGTGGAAAAAAATTATTTTCCCTAGGCACAATTTGGTGTAGCAGGAGCATTGCTTATTACGTAAAGAAACCCTGGAGCATCAAGAAACTTCACTGGGAGAGGATTTATGCGATCCTGGAAAAATGGGTTTCAGGCCAGAAAACGATGACCCCCGGGGTCATCAAAAATTTTGGTGAAAAAAAAATATTTTGCCTAGAAACATTTTGGAGTAGCAGGAGCATTGCTTGTCACCCAAGGAAACCCTGGAGCATGAAGAAACTTGATTGGGAGAGGATTTGTGCGATCCTGGAAAAATGGGTTTCAGGCCAGAAAAACGATGACCCCGGGGTCATCAAAAATTTTGGTGAAAAAAAATATTTTCCCTAGGCACAGTTTGGTGTAGCAGGAGCATTGCTTATTACTTAAAGAAACCCTGGAGCAATCAAGAAACTTCACTGGAGAGGATTATGTGATCCTTGAAAAATGGGTTTCAGGCCAGAAAAACGATGACCCCGGGGTCATCAAAAATTTTTGTGGAAAAATTTTTTTTCCTAGACACATTTTGGTATAGCAGGAGCATTGCTTGTCACCCGAGGAAACCCTGGAGCATCAAGAAAGTTGATTGGGAGAGGATTTGTGCGATCCTGGAAAAATGGGTTTCAGGCCAGAAAAACGATGACCCCGGGGTCATCAAAAATTTTGGTGGAAAAATTTTTTTTTCCTAGACACAGTTTGGTGTAGCAGGAGCATTGCTTGTCACCCGAGGAAACCCTGGAGCATGAAGAAGCTTGATTGGGAGAGGATTTGTGCGATCCTGGAAAAATGGTTTTCAGGCCAGAAAAACGATGACCCCGGGGTCATCAAAAATTTTGGTGGAAAACTTTTTTTTTTCCCTAGACACAGTTTGGTGTAGCAGGAGCATTGCTTGTCACCCGAGTAAACCCTGGAGCATCAAGAAAGTTGATTGGGAGAGGATTTGTGCGATCCTGGAAAAATGGATTTCAGGCCAGAATAACGATGACCCCGGGGTCATCAAAAATTTTTGTGGAAAAAAATTTTTTTCCCTAGACACAGTTTGGTGTAGCAGGAGCATTGCTTGTCACCCAAGGAAACCCGGGAGCATCAATAAACTTGATTGGGAGAGGATTTGTGCGATCCTGGAAAAATGGATTTCAGGCCAGAAAAACGATGACCCCGGGGTCATCAAAAATTTTGGTGGAAAAAAAATATTTGCCTAAAAACATTTTGGTGTAGCAGGAGCATTGCTTGTCACCCAAGGATACTCTGGAGCATCAAAAAACTTGATTGGGAGAGGATTTGTGCGATCCTGTAAAAATGGATTTCAGGCCAGAAAAACGATGACCCCGGGGTCATCAAAAATTTTGGTGGAAAAATTTTTTTTTCCCTAGACACAGTTTGGTGTAGCAGGAGCATTGCTTGTCACCCAAGGAAACCTGGAGCATGAAGAAACTTGATTGGGAGAGGATTTGTGCGATCCTGGAAAAATGGGTTTCAGGCCAGAAAAACGATGACCCCGGGGTCATCAAAAATTTGGTGGAAAAAAAATATTTTCCCTAGGCACAGTTTGGTGTAGCAGGAGCATTGCTTATTACTTAAAGAAACCCTGGAGCATCAAGAAACTTGATTGGGAGAGGATTTGTGCGATCCTGGAAAAATGGATTTCAGGCCAGAAAAACGATGACCCCGGGGTCATCAAAAATTTTGGTGGAAAAAAAATATTTTCCCTAGGCACAATTTGGTGTAGCAGGAGCATTGCTTATTACTTAAAGAAACCCTGGAGCATCAAGAAACTTCACTGGGAGAGGATTTATGTGATCCTTGAAAATGGGTTTCAGGCCAGAAAAACGATGACCCCGGGGTCATCAAAAATTTTGGTGGAAAAAAATTATTTTCCTAGGCACAATTTGGTGTAGCAGGAGCATTGCTTATTACGTAAAGAAACCCTGGAGCATCAAGAAACTTCACTGGGAGAGGATTTATGCGATCCTGGAAAAATGGGTTTCAGGCCAGAAAAACGATGACCCCGGGGTCATCAAAAATTTTGGTGGAAAAAAATATTTTGCCTAGAAACATTTTGGAGTAGCAGGAGCATTTCTTGTCACCCAAGGAAACCCTGGAGCATCAAGAAACTTGATTGGGAGAGGATTTGTGCGATCCTGGAAAAATGGATTTCAGGCCAGAAAAACGATGACCCCGGGATCATCAAAAATTTTGGTGGAAAAAAATTATTTTCCCTAGGCACAATTTGGTGTAGCAGGAGCATTGCTTATTACGTTAAGAAACCCTGGAGCATCAAGAAACTTCACTGGGAGAGGATTTATGCAATCCTGGAAAAATGGGTTTCAGGCCACAAAAACGATGACCCCGGGGTCATCAAAAATTTTGGTGGAAAAAAAATATTTTGCCTAGAAACATTTTGGAGTAGCAGGAGCATCGCTTGTCACCCAAGGAAACCCTGGAGCATCAAGAAACTTGATTGGGAGAGGATTTGTGCGATCCTGGAAAAATGGATTTCAGGCCAGAAAAACGATGACCCCAGGGTCATCAAAAATTTTGGTGGAAAAAAATTATTTTCCCTAGGCACAATTTGGTGTAGCAGGAGCATTGCTTATTACGTAAAGAAACCCTGGAGCATCAAGAAACTTGATTGGGAGAGGATTTGTGCGATCCTGGAAAAATGGATTTCAGGCCAGAAAAACGATGACCCCGGGGTCATCAAAAATTTTGGTGGAAAAAAATTTTTTTTCCCTAGACACAGTTTGGTGTAGCAGGAGCATTGCTCATTACGTAAAGAAACCCTGGAGCATCAAGAAACTTCACTGGGAGAGGATTTATGCGATCCTGGAAAAATGGGTTTCAGGCCAGAAAAACGATGACACCCGGGGTCATCAAAAATTTTGGTGGAAAAAAAATATTTTGCCTTGAAACATTTTGGAGTAGCAGGAGCATTGCTTGTCACCCGAGGAAACCCTGGAGCATCAAGAAACTTGATTGGGAGAGGATTTGTGCGATCCTGGAAAAATGGATTTCAGGCCAGAAAAACGATGACCCCGGGGTCATCAAAAATTTTGGTGGAAAAATTTTTTTTTTCCCTAGACACAGTTTGGTGTAGCAGGAGCATTGCTTGTCACCGAAGGAAACCCTGGAGCATGAAGAAACTTGATTGGGAGAGGATTTGTGCGATCCTGGAAAAATGGGTTTCAGGCCAGAAAAACGATGACCCCGGGGTCATCAAAAATTTTGGTGGAAAAAAAATATTTTCCCTAGGCACAGTTTGGTGAAGCAGGAGCATTGCTTATTACTTAAAGAAACCCTGGAGCATCAAGAAACTTCACTGAGAGAGGATTTATGTGATCCTTGAAAAATGGGTTTCAGGCCAGAAAAACGATGACCCCGGGGTCATCAAAAATTTTGGTGGAAAAATTTTTTTTTCCCTAGACACAGTTTGGTGTAGCAGGAGCATTGCTTGTCACCCGAGTAAACCCTGAGCATCAAGAAAGTTGATTGGGAGAGGATTTGTGCGATCCTGGAAAAATGGATTTCAGGCCAGAATAACGATGACCCCGGGGTCATCAAAATTTTTGTGGAAAAAATTTTTTTTCCCTAGACACAGTTTGGTGTAGCAGGAGCATTGCTTGTCACCCGAGTAAACCCTGGAGCATCAAGAAACTTGATTGGGAGAGGATTTGTGCGATCCTGGAAAAATGATTTCAGGCCAGAAAAACGATGACCCTGGGGTCATCAAAAATTTTGGTGGAAAAAAAATATTTGCCTAAAAACATTTTGGTGTAGCAGGAGCATTGCTTGTCACCCAAGGAAACTCTGGAGCATCAAAAAAACTTGATTGGGAGAGGATATGTGCGATCCTGAAAAATGGGTTGCAGGCCAGAAAAACGATGACCCCGGGGTCATCAAAAATTTTAGTGGAAAAAAATTATTTTCCCTAGGCACAATTTGGTGTAGCAGGAGCATTGCTTATTACGTAAAGAAACCCTGGAGCATCAAGAAACTTCACTGGGAGAGGATTTATGCGATCCTGGAAAAATGGGTTTCAGGCCAGAAAAACGATGACCCCGGGGTCATCAAAAATTTTGGTGAAAAAAAAATATTTTTCCTAGAAACATTTTGGAGTAGCAGGAGCATTGCTTGTCACCCAAGGAAACCCTGGAGCATGAAGAAACTTGATTGGGAGAGGATTTGTGCGATCCTGGAAAAATCACGATTGCCCCCTTTAAGGAGGTGATCGGAGTTTGTTTTGCCTGACCAGGACACGAGGGTCCCTCCCCAAGGGGGAGGTGTAGGGGGCTGGGTCAGGCAGCTACGGTGGTCCTTTAAAAGGGGACAAGACCCAGCCCTCTTCCTCCTTGTGCACGTGGGCACCGTGGGAACAGCATCAGTGGTGCTTATCGGCATACTTGGCGGTGCTTAGCAGCAGTGGGGGCTTTCCAGCAGACTCTTGCCTGCGAGGTAAATAGGAGGGTATGCTTGCTTCACCCCCCCGGGTTTGTCCCTTTCCCCCTTTGCATGGCTCGTGCACCCCCCTCCCCCCATTTGCTTTGCCCAGTACCTGCAGGTGCTTGCGGGGCAAGGGGCCTGCGTCGGTGGGGCTGGCGGGTCGCTCCGGGCACAAGCAGGCTGGCGGGCTGCGGGGACTGGGTTCGTGGGCTGGTGCTGGTGCACGGCGGGGCCGGCCGCCCCGGTCGCTTCTCCCTCAGGGGCAGGTGGATTGGAGTGGGCCTTGGATGGCCCTGGCCGACGCCGGCGCGGCTTGGTGCCCTCGGGGCCCGGGCATCTGGGCAGCCCAGGGCGGGCGCAAAGCAGGGCCTCGCCGCCCGTAGTGGCCGGCTGCTCGCTGGGGGGGCCAGCGGCTCGGCGCCGGCGAAAGGGGGCCGCCTCCAGGGACCGGAGGGGGCCGCCATCTTGGGAGGGCCGGCGCTGTTACCTTTTTTGTTGATTTGCGCATGCGCGGGGCCGCGCCATCTTGGGAGGGTCGACGGCCTTTGCGCATGCGCGAAGGGACGCCGGCTTGCGCATGCGCGGCCGGCGCCATTTTGGTGAGGACGTGGTGGGGACCGGTCGCAGGCGCCATTTTGAGAGGGTCGCTCCCTCAGCAGCGGCCTGTCCGGGCGACGGCGCCGGCTTTGTGCGTGCGCGGCCGGCGCCATGTTTGGGGGGGATGGGCTTTGGCCCCTCCCGGCGCCATCTGGGGAGGGTCTTTACCCTCCTGGCCACGTCGCCGCGGCGGCCGGGCTGGGCCCCGCCGGGCTGCCTGTCGCGGCACCAGCGGAGCAGGTGGGGGGGTTGGGTCCCCCCCTCTTTTCTTCTAGCCACGCCTGGCGGGGCAGGGCTACCCCCCCCTCGGGGATTTGCCCGGTTGCCGGGAGCCACGGGCCCCGTTGGGGCTGCCGGTGGGGATGGGAGCGGCGCCCGGGGGGGCTGGCCCCCCCCTTTTTTCACCCGCTCGGCAGGGCGGGGCGGGGGTGGCTGCCCCCAGGTCAAGCGGGGGGGCATGGGTTCCTCCCCCCTTTCTTTATTGAAAGAACCCCCCCCTTTTTTCGTTATTCCCCCCTTTGTTTTATTGACTGGAAGGGCACGGATCTTGGCTGGCTGCCATGGCCCACCCCCAGAAGAATGGTGTTTACTGTGCCATTTGTTACTGTGCCATTCGGTCTGGGCACTTGAGGGTGGGGCCTTCAATCTCCGCCCCCACCTCATGGGCAGCGGGTGTGGTTTTTGTTTGCCTCACTACCCTGTCAAGGTTCAAGGTATGGACGCAAGTGCTGCTCATGTGAGTTATGCATGAGAGGGTACATGACACTAACTATTTGTTTTCATCACTTTCCTTCCAGGCTAGCCTTTGTTTCTTTGCCCAAACCTCTCTTCAGCATGCGTAGGTCACAGCGTAGAGCCAACCGCAAGGCACCCGCTGCCGCACTGCCTGCTGGGAGCGCAGGGGGCTTCTGCGGCGGGGGCAGGTGGGTCCCCTCGCCAGGCCTTGATAGCATAGCTGAGCAGGTCATGGCATTGCAAGGGGGAGTTGGTGCCGTCTTTAGGCACTCCTCGAGTTGGGGGCAATGCCCCGCCTGAGAAGCGGGCGTGCTCCTCCCTGTCTGATGTCCTGCAAGGGATTTTGGACAGGCTTACGGCTTTGGAGGGCTGCAGGCCGGTGGCGGCGGCGACGATGCCAGCAGAGGATGAGAGGCCTGCCATAGGCCCAGCTGTGACTCCGGCGAGGGAATCTTCAGAGGCCTCTGCAGACAGCAATGCAGCATTGGCTCCATCCGCGTCGGTTGCTGTGCCTAGCCCCAACATGGGGCCCAGGCCAACCTGGGTGAGTATGAAGGGAGAGGCTTGACGGGTATTGTGGAAGTCTGGGGAGGTAATCCTGTCCCGCACAACCAGTGTGGGCATCTAGGGTCTGTATTGTACGGCCCAGAAGGGCAACTCGGAGTGCCTCAGTCTTCACCTGTCCTGGCCGTGGCGGAGACTGCACAGCCCAGCTGCGTGGCAGTATCTACGCAGCTGCTGGGGAGTAGGCAGCCTGCCTACCCACTGGGATGGACCGCCCAGCAAGCTGCATATCAGCAGGGTGGTGCGGCGCCGGCTGTTCTCCCCCAACAGGCAGGGGCGGTGTTGCAGTCGGGTCCCCGCGCAGGCACACGGAAGCGCCCCTGGGGCGAGCGCACAGCTGGCGGTTGGGGTTTCTGTGCCAGGCGAGCTCCCGCAGGTGCAAGGTGCGGCTTACGCAGCACCCCAGCTTGCCAATGCAGCCCAAGCCGGGCATGCTGGGCTGCCGGTGCAGAGCGGGGCCGGGCCAGCAGCGGGTGCATGGCCGCTAACGTCACCGGCATCCAAGGCGGCGGTTCAGGGGGCTCCCCCCCTTCCCCCAATGCCGTACGGGGAGGAGGCTCTTCCACTTGGGGATCATCTGGCCCCGGCAGTTAAAGAACGGATATGGAAGGGTGAGTATGTGGACCTTTTCAGCCTTCTCCACAGGGAGCCAGAGCCAGAGATCAGGCCAGGGGGAGGGCAATAGGGAGCACCAGATAGTGCGTAAGCCCAAAATAGATCGGAATTGGACTAATTGGCTAGCAGGGTTTACCATCTACATGGGGGTGGTACTGCAGAGGATCTGTCCAAAGGCCCGGCACTGGCAAAGTATCTGGATTTGATTCACAGGGCTTTTCGTGGATACTCAGGTTCAGGCTGGTTAGCATATGACGAGCAATTCCGCATGCGCATGGGAAATAATCCCCAGCTTGCGTGGGAAAGGAAGAACTCAGAGTTGTGGATGCAGCTAGTGATGGCAGGAGGTGCCGCTGTGGGAGAGCGTTCGGACAGCGGCCACCTGATTGCCAGGAGCAGCAATTCACGCCCGGCGGGGCCGCCACAGGCGGGAACGCCGGGCCGACGGGTTCAACCCCCGCGTGCGTGTTATGAATACGCATCGTCTGGTTACTGTTCCAGAGCAAGTTGTTCCTTCCTGCACAACTGCGGACTGTGCGGTGCTGGCCATCCGATTACCTCATGCCCGAGGGGTTACCGCGACAGGAGATCTAGGCGCCGTGGGTCAGGACAGAAGAGGGGAGGTGGGGCAGGCGAAGCTTCACTTCCAAAGGGGCCAAGTCCGATTAGGCTGCCGGCGTTGGCCGAGCTGCTGCGCGATATACCCGGATCGCGCTGCAGCGGCATTCCTGTGGGAGGGTTTCAATCAGGGTTTTCGGATACACTCACCGCATCCAAGGGTGTGAGCTTAGCTCGAAACCTGAAGTCAGTCACGGGCATGGAGGACATAGTCCAGAAGAAGATCGACAAGGAGGTGGGTTTAGGGCGAGTTTTGGGCCCTTTTCCGACTCCCCCGTTGCCTGACCTTAAGGTTTCTCCGCTGGGGGTGGT